>NC_080029.1:70159195-70459195 GCF_030020395.1 Manis pentadactyla | reverse complement strand
ATATGACAAACCCACAGCCAACATTATACTTAACAGTGAAAAGCTGAAAGCTTTTCCTCTAAGGGAACAAGATAAGGATGCCCACTCTTCCACTTTTATTCAACATAGTCCTGGAGGTCCTAGCCACAGCAATCAGACAACAAAAAGAAATAAAAGGCATCCAGATTGGTAAGGAAGAAGTTAAACTGTCCCTGTTTGCAGATGACATGATATTGTACATAAAAACACCTAAAGACTCCACCACAAAACTACTAGAACTAATAACTGAATTCAGCAAAGTTGCAGGATACAACATCAACACAGAGAAATCTGTTGCACTCCTATATACTAACAATGAACTAGCAGAAAGAGAAATCGGGAAAACACAATTTCATACACAATTGGATCAAAAGAATAAAATACCTAGGAATAAACCAGACCAAGGAGGAGAAAGACCTAGACCCTGAAAACTACAAGACACTCATGAGAGAAATTAAAGAAGACACCAATAAATAGAAATATATCCCATGCTCATGGGTAGGAAGAATTGTCAAAATGGCCATCCTGCTCGAAGCAGTCTACAGATTCAATGCAATTCCTATCAAAATACCAACAGCATTATTCAACAAACTAGAACATAGTTCTAAAATTCATATGGTACCACAAAAGACCCTGGATATCCAAAGCAATCCTGAGAAGGAAGAATAAAGCTAGGGGGATAACACTCCCCAACTTCAAGCTCTACTACAAAGCCACAGTTTTCAAGACAATTTGGTCCTGGAACAAGAATAGACCCATAGATCAATGGAACAGAATTGAGAGCCCAGATATAAACCCAAGCATATATGGTCAATTAATATATGATAAAGGAGCTATGGATGTACAATGGGGAAAAGACAACCTCTCAAACAACTGGTATTGGCAAAACTGGACAGCTACATGCAAGAGAATAAAACTGGATTATTGTTTAACTCCAAACACAAAAGTAAAATCAAAATAGAACACAGACCTGAATGTAAGTCATGAAACCATAAAACTCTTAGAAGACAACATAGGCAAAAATCTCCTGAACATAAACATGAGCAACTTCTTCCTGAACGCATCTCCTCAAGCAAGGGAAACCAAAGCAAATGAACACATGAGACTACATCAACCTAAAAAGCTTCTGTATGGCAAAGGACACCATCAACAGAACAAAAAGGTATCCTGCGTATGGGAGAATATATTTGTAAATGACATATCCAATAAAGGCTTAACATCCAAAATATATAAACAGCTAACATGCCTCAACATCCAAAAAGCAAATACCCAATTTAAAAATGTGCAGAGGATATGAAGAGACAATTCTCCAAAGAAAAAATTCAGATGGCCAACAGATACATGAAAAGATGCTCCACATCACTAATCATCAGGGAAATGCAAATTAAAACCACAATGAGATATCACCTCACAACAGTTAGGATGGCCAGCACTGAATAGACTAAGAACTACAAATGCTGGCAAGGATGTGGAGAAAGGGGAACCCTCCTACACTGCTGGTGGGAATGTAAATTGGTGCAACCATTGTGGAAAGCAATATGGAGGTTCCTCAAAAACTAAAAATTGAAATACCATTTGACCCAAGAATTCCACTCCTAGGAATTTACCTGAAGAAAACAAGATCTCAGATTCAGAAAGACATATGCACCCCTATGTTTATCTCTTCAATAGCCAAGATATAGAAGCAACCTAAGTGTCCATCAGTAGATCAATAGATAAAGAAGAGGTGGTACATATACACAATGGAATATTATTCAGTCTGAAGAAGAATACAAATCCTAGCATTTGCAACAACACAGATGGAGCTAGAGGGTATTATGCTCAGTGAAATAAGCCAGGCAGAGAAAGACAAGTATCAAATGATTTCACTCTTATGTGGAGTATAAGAACAAAGAAAAATTGATGGAACAAAACAGCAGCAGACTCACAGACTCCAAGAATGGACGAGTGGTTACCAAAGGAGCAGGGTGGGAGAGTGTGGGTGGGGAGAGAGAAGGGTATTGAAGGGCATTATGATTGGCACAGATGATGTGATGGTCCTCAAGAGGAAGACAGTGTAGCACAGAGGAGGCAAGTAATGACTCAGTGGCATCTTACTATGCTGATAGACAGTGACTGCAAAGGAGTTGTGGGGATACTTGATAATATGGGTGAATGTAGTAACCACAATATTTTTCATATGAAATCTTCATAAGAGTATATATCAGTGATACCTTTAGAAAAATAAATATGACACTTACTAAAAAATATAATTTTCCAACCTACTCTACCCTATAGGTACCATGCCAACTTCATTTACATTTGGGGTGATATAGTTAGTATTTCTGTTCCTATTTATCTTATATTGTGGATAGATAAAATTATGGCAAAAGTCATGGCTGATGGACTTGTCATCATGGGTATTTTAAAACATTATTTTAAGTTTTATGAATCATTTCAAATGTTTCATACATACTATCCCTTTTAATCCTCAAAATCTATGTAATAGGAAATATCATTAATCATATTTCACAAGTAAAGAACCTCTGGTTAGACAGGTATGTTAAGTCACTGACAGGTAGGTATGTTAAGTTAATAACAGGCCTAGAATATCATTGCTCTCTTAGTCCGAACCCCATGCTGCTCATGACTACACCTGTCAGTCATAGAAGAAGCCTTAGAAATTATCTTATCATTTTACAGATAAACAAGCTGAAGCCTAGAATGTTTTATGACTTGTTCAAAGTCCAGTAGGAGAACTAAAATTAGACTCTAAATCAATTGGTTGCTTACTCTATGGCTATTTGAATAATGCTATATTGTTTATATAATTGTTTATTTTAAGAGCTCACCTTTGCCGTTAATATATTTTTCTCTAGTTCAGTACATTTAAAAGAACTTGTTCGTTATGCTTCAGAAGATTGGAGACTGTTGAGAGTTAGGCTTGGGGTTTAGTAATGATTGTGCATTGAGTCCCCTATAAAGAATTTTATTGTTGTTAACAACCATTTGATCAATAAATATGAGAGATGCCCTCTCAAAAACAAAAAGAAATATCATTTAGAAAAAGTGGATTAACTAATTAAAATCTACTTATTTTTTCCTTCAAAGTTAAAAAAAATAGTGAATTTGTTAACTCTCAGATAAAATGTATTCACTAATTCTCCTAAATTAAATTTATGCTACTGGGAAAAAAATAATTGTTATTTAAATTTAATCCAATTAAAACTATGATAGAAAGGACATTTAGGAGATAAATATCAACATTTCCATGATGGGATGGCCTATATAGTTCAAAACATGTGGAGTCTGGAAATATTTGCCCTTCTTCTCTTTTCAAAAAATAAGGACAAAATTAAAATCAGGCGCAACTCTAAGAGTGTTACATTTAATATATATGTTAACAGTACTCTAACGCATTAGAATAGAATAATAGAATTTCATTTATCCCCAATTTACAGATAAAGAAACTGAGTTTTAGAGAGGGGTAACTCACATACCATAACCATATAGCTAAAAGGAGGAAAATACAACACTCAAACCCAGCCTTGTCCCCTTTTAAAATTTTTTATCATATGACCAAAAGTCATAGCTCAAAAAGAATGGCACAAAGAAAATAATGTATTTTATAGCAGAGATATAATGTTTCACCTTTTAAAAGGGTTTATGGTTAAGCCACCAAGAGAATACATATATAATTAATTATCAAAACAGCTTAATTATGTTATCTTCGTAATGAGTTCCAAAAGCTTAACAAGGTTCTTTCACCTGTTATCACCAATAGACACTTCAAATAAGAATACTGGTCAAAATTTAATGAATATGGAAACTGGAAATTCACATTAATATAAATATACTTTAGATTAGAGTTCTCTGCCATGTCAATATACAGTGAATTAAAATTTTATTTTCTTCTGATACTATACTCTCATGTAGTATGACTATATAATATAGTCTAGTTATAAATGGAATGATCTGTTCTATAAGGGGCCTGAAGAATCAGTGTTATTATCACATTTTCCATGATTTTTGCCACCAAAAAAAAATTCCTAAAGTGTTCACCCACCTTATTTGCTTTGTTATAATAACTTTATTAACAAAATGCAGAATTTATCCTCAAAGTCAATCCTTTTAAAACATTTGAAGAAAGCAACACTGAATTTTTTAAATGCAAAAGAGGTAATTTTCAAAAACTGTGGAAGAAAGTTGTTAGTTTAAGATACAGTTTTGAAAGACAACTACTTTGAAGTTATCAATATTCATTCAGATGTATACTTTGATACACTTATTTCAAAAATCTGGTACATTTATTTTAAAATGTCATATATCAGAAATTCAAGAGGTTCACAATCAATTTTTTAATGTAATAATTCACCAACAAATCCAATACTAGCCCTCTGGAAAGATATAGTGATATTTTGGTTACTCTTAGTTTGTTCCCCCAGATTCATTCACTACTTCTTGCTGCCTCTTCCATGACCAGGAGGACTGAATGACACATGCTAAGTTTATGATGAGGTTCTGCCAACGGAAGTCACCAGCCGGAGATCAGACTAGGGACAAGAAAACAGTGGGCATATTTATCTGCACTGTCCTGCTCTGCCCCATCAGGTCTCTGGAAGTACCTACAGCTTCACTTGGGCAGACCCTCCATACTGACAATTCATCCTGTGTAAGTTACATCATTCCCTCTTTTCATCCTTCAGTGGTGACTAGTTCCCACTTCTGCTAATCTTTGGATGCCTCACCATCCCTTACTGGTCCTCTTAATGTGACTCATAAACTCTGGGTAAACCTATCATTAAGTTATCTTCAGTTTAACTTTTTTTGATTGTGCCATCTCTTTCTAGTGCAAGACTCATACAGTGAATATATAAAATATGCAAATGTACAAAAATTTCTTTTGTAGCACACCTTCTTGGGTGTGTAGGAATGGAAAAAGTCAAAACAGACAAAACACCTGTCCTCATGGAGTTCACATTCTGATTGTGAAGACAGTCATCAAACATATATTGTGCACCATGGTGATAGTACTCAGCAAATGAATGATGTATGGAAACATCAGAGGTTGGATACTGCAGTTTTAGATTGGTCTATCAGGGATAGCCTCACTGAGCATATGGCATTTGAGAAAATACTTAAAGGAAGTTGTGCAGATACCTAGAATAAGAACATCTCAGGAGTAAGGTCTTTATTCAGTATTGCTTGCAAGGTAGGATTGTGTGTAACAAATTCTCATAGTTTTTGTTTAATTGAGATTGTATTTTATCTTCATATTTGAAGGACACCTTGGTTGGATATAGAATTACAGAATGACATGTTTTTCAGCAATTTGAATGTATTGTTCTACTGCCTTTTAGCCTTCATACTTTCTGAAAGATCCTCTCAGATCCAAATTCAGGATGCAATCTCTTTCGGTCTTAACAGTTGTGTGAGATGTGTCTGTATGTGAATTCCTTATTTTTAGCTTTCGATCTTGTTGCCTTTCTTGCATTTGTAGACTGTTCTTTTTTAAATCAAAATTGGGAAGTTTTTGGCCATTATTTATTTGAATAATTTCTTCCCCTTCTCTCTTTCTTCTCCTTATTGAATTCCTAATGCATATTTGTTGACCATATGTCGCTGGTTTCTCAGACTGTATTCATTTTTCTTTCTTGGCTATTTAATTTTTATTGATTGACTTTAAGTTAATTTATTTCACCCTCCACGTCTCAAATATGCTATTTTAGGTGGGTCTGGATTTATTTCATTTATTGTATTTTTCACATCTAAATTTGCTATTTGATTTTTTTTTAATGCTTTAAATTTCTTCACTGAAATTCTGTGTTGAGTAAATGTCATCATGTCATCATACGTTTCTATACACATGGTTTCCTTTACATCACTGAACATATTATTCTAGCTTCTTTGGAAGCTTTTGTCATCTGGGCCAGTTCAAAGACTATTTGTACTGACTGTATTTTTTTCTAAGTATGGATCACACATTCCTGTTTATTTTCAGGCCATGTAACTGTTGAGAAGTGTCCATTTTGATAATATACTGTAATTACTCTGTATTCTTCTCCTCTACTTTTCTAGGATTGTTTTTGTTGCTTTGTTTGTTCCTGCAGAAATATGTCAGGACTAATTCTGCAGAATCCATCTCCTCTGTAGTGATTGGCCATTGATATCTCCACTTTGTTTAAGTCTAGATTCCTAGAATTTGTCCCTCTGTATGCAAAGCCTTGAAGCCAACCAATTATTGGTAAGTTATTGTCCTTAAATATCTCAAGCCAATAGAGTTCCTATTATTTGCCGATGGATCTGTGTGGATTGTATGTGCCTCTTCTGCCTGTGTGTGTGCAGCTTCTTGGTCAGCTCAGGATATGTATACAGATTTAGCCCTCTCCAGTCTTCCCTGTACAGACTACAGAGGGAAGGCAGTCGTGTGTGTTTAGAAGGTCTTTCTTTGTTTATATAGCTGTCATATTTACAGGATGTTCCTATTAATATCTGCTAATACGATCCATTGCTTTTCCAAAATGGTAATGTAAGCATCCAAAACCTCTGGCTTTCCTATTTTCCTTGCTACTGAGATTACTACTTTTGCTAAGTATGCCACAGACCATGCCTTTTTCATAGTTTTGTTGCCTTCTGTACAAAATTAAGGAGATCCTTCTAGTAGTAAACTGCTGGCTTTCTCAGTATGCTTACCCTGATAGAATTACTGTCCTACCAGCTGTTGAGGATGGGAGTAGCACCAGATAAGAAAACCACAGACACTCATTTTTCTTACTTGGAGATTAGAAGTGTTTCATGAATTTCTTGTTGACTTTGGCCAATCTCCAAAGAGCTAAAAGGGATGCTTTTGACAATTATGTCCAGTTTTATAGTTATCCTGCCTCCTACTAAAGCGTTTTGAGTAGAAGACAGAGTGATTGGCTTGTATTTTAAATAATCATTACAAATGCTTTTATCTTAAGAGAGAAAGGGTAGAAGAATGGAAACCAATTAAGAGACTATTATTATAATTCAACCAACAAATATTGCTGATTTACCAAAGATGAAAGTGGTGAATATTGTGAGAAATGGACACATCCTATTATCTTTAAAGGATTTGCTGATGGATGGATGTGTAGTATGTCAAAGGGTAACTCCAAGATTTATGCCCAAATATCCAGAAGAATGGACTTCTCACTTACTGAAATGGAGGTACTTGCAAGAAGAGGCAACTTGGGGGATGTTTATGACTATCAGTGTCTCAGTTTGGGGCATATTAAGTTTTAATACTTATTTCACTACCACAGGTTTCAAGTGAAGAGTTGAACATTGAAGTGTGGAGTTTAAGGGCAAGGGCAAGGGTAACAATAAAAACAGCACGCATCAGAATGTAGGTGCTATTTAAAACCATTAGATGAATATTAAAAGCAAAGTGAGGGCACGTAAAAAGAAGAGATTCAGAAACTGATGTATGGATCACATCAATGGTCATGAAGATTAGGAAGAACCACCAATGGAGACTGATAAGGAATATCCTGAGGGAACTTTTAATCTTGGTAAGTCAGAATCCAAGTGAACATATATTTCAAGAATGAGAGGATGATCATCTTTGTCAAATGTGACTGTTAGGTTAAACAAGATGAGGACTGAAAAACTACTCTGCATTTAGCAATGCAAAATTCACTGGAGACCTTGATAAGAATAGTGTTGGGGCAAAAGCCTGACTGGAGTTGAAAAGTGAATGGGAGGTGAACTGGAAGCATATTTTATGGGAAATGTTTTCAAAGTTTTTGTTGCGGTAGAGGAAGAAGAGATGCAACAGGATTGCCATAGCAGTAGTACTAGGTTAATGGAGAAATGTTTGTTGTCGCTTGTAAAAATGGAAGAAATAATAGGTTTTGAGGGAATAACTGGTTACTGTCAGGGGAAATAACTGAAAAAGACAAAAGACATTTTGTGGAACAATGAACAGGTGGAAGGTAAGGGGGATGAGATTTAGGGTACTAGAGAACATGTTATCTGGGCTAGAAACAAGGGGGATTTATTCCTCAGGCCACATAGATTATATGGGTAGAGATGCACATAGGAAGTAGCTATGGTGATAGGAACTAATCTTATTAGATTTGGGTAATATAAGAATTAAAAGTCATTCATTGTGAATGAAGATAGGAAAATACAGGAAGTTTGAGGAAAGAGAGAATGTTATAAGATTGTCAGTCTAGGCAAATAAAAGAACAAATGAACAAAGGAAATAGTGGTTAGATAGGTAGCTTTAATGGTCCACTTGAAACTAGAATTCACAAATTAAAAGTCAGACCAGTAAACACAATTGTGTGTTTTAACCCAATCATGTTTAATTTCCCAGATGCAGCCACTATATAGGCAGAGAGTTTGACATCACAGGGTTTTTTTTTTTTTTTTTTTTTGTGAGGGCATCTCTCATATTTATTGATCAAATGGTTGTTAACGACAATAAAATTCTGTATAGGGGAGTCAATGCTCAATGCACAATCATTAATCCACCCCAAGCCTAATTTTCGTCAGTCTCCAATCTTCTGAGGCATAACAAACAAGTTCTTACATGGAGAACAAATTCTTACATAATGAATAAGTTACATAGTGAACACTACAAGGGCAGTCACCACAGAAACTTTCGGTTTTGCTCATGCATTATGAACTCTAAACAGTCAGTTCAAATATGAATACTCATTTGGTTTTTATACTTGATTTATATGTGGATATCACATTTCTCTCTTTATTATTATTATTTTTAATAAAATGCTGAAGTGGTAGGTAGATACAAGATAAAGGTAGAAAACATAGTTTAGTGTTGTAAGAGAGCAAATGTAGATGATCAGGTGTGTGCGTGTAGACTATGTCTTAATCCAAGCTAGACCAGGGCAATAAAACATCCACGTATGCAGAAGATTTCTCTCAGAACAGGGGGGTGAGGTTCTAAGCCTCACCTCTGTTGATCCCCAATTTCTCACCTGATGGCCCCCCTGCAACTGTGCCTGTCTTAGGTTGTTCCTCCCTTGAGGAATCTTACCCATCGCTGGCTAACCAGTCATCTTCTGGGGCCATACAGGGAAATGTGAAGTTGGTAAGCGAGAGGGAAGCCTTATTGTTTGAAAAGGTTAGCTTTTTACTTCTTTGCATATTTATGCCCTGTGGCTTCTATGCCCAGCATTTGTCTTGAGGTGTCTTTACCAGTTGGAACAATTATGATACTCGGTAAATTTGATATGAGGCACGAATTCTATTTAAGGGTTGTAATTAGGAAGGAAGAAGAGAAGCTATAGAAGTAGCAGGCAGAAGAAAACATGGGAAGATTGATTATTTCTTTGACATATCTTCTTGTAGAGTAACTTCAGCATGTATAGGTTTTAAGCTACTACTTAAATTGTGCACACACATTAACATAATAGGAGTATAGTTACATAACCAAAGCATACCTGTAATTACCAGCCATCTCCAGTGAAACCAAGAAAACCAGTTAGGCACCTTAGGCATTTGTGAAAACTTATCTATGATATGGTGGATATTGTCCAACTGAACTTGAACAGCCTGAGAGAAATCAGACAAATTAAAACAACCCATTCCTGGGGACTGTTCACATGCCATATGTTCTTTTAACAGTAAATAGTCTGTAGTTGTAAGACTTTGGAGTGCTACAATTTGCACTTCTCCAAATTCTTGGTTGAGTTCCAACAGTATAGATCCAGTCAAATTTGTTGTTATACTGTATGCACAGGCCAGCTTAGATATCTCCTTCCTCTTTCCCATGGCAAGTCCAGGAACTCGTGGGATGAGTGCATCTACAGCTGTAGCAGTGCGTGGATCTTTGTTGGGGTTTTTTGATGATCATCTTCTGGCATGAGTCTTCCAGAGAGTGCAGATGTTGGAAGTTCTTTTTCATATCGTATCTTAGTTCATTTTCGGGGTAGCCCAATTAGGCTTTGATCCTCTGTATAAATACAAACAGACCCTTTGCCTACACTTTTATATGCCCTTTATACCCTTGTGTAGAACTCGTTGGAGGTTACCACACAGGAACTGCCCTTTTTTTTTTTTCTGCTTTGTTTTTGGTATCACTAATCTACACTTACATGACGAATATTATGTTTACTAGGCTCTCCCCTATACCAGATCTCCCCTATAAACCCCTTTACAGTCACTGTCCATCAGCATAGCAAAATGTTGTAGAATCACTACTTGCCTTATCTGTGTTGTACAGCCCTCCCTTTTCTCCTATCCCCCCATGCATGTTAATCTTAATACCCCCCTACTTCTCCCCCCCTTATCCCTCCCTACCCACCCATCCTCCCCAGTCCCTTTCCCTTTGGTACCTGTTAGTCCATTCTTGAGTCCTGTGATTCTGTTGCTGTTTTGTTCCTTCAGTTTTTCCTTTGTTCTTATATTCCACAGATAAGTGAAATCATTTAGTATTTCTCTTTCTCCGCTTGGCTTGTTTCACTGAGCATAATACCCTCCAGCTCCATCCATGTTGCTGCAAATGATTGGATTTGTCCTTTTCTTATGGCTGAGTAGTATTCCATTGTGTATATGTACCACATCTTCTTTATCCATTCATCTATTGATGGACATTTAGGTTGCTTCCAATTCTTGGCTATTGTAAATAGTGCTGCAATAAACATAGGGGTGCATCTGTCTTTCTCAAACTTGATTGCTGCATTCTTAGGGTAAATTCCTAGGAGTGCAATTCCTGGGTCAAATGGTAAGTCTGTTTTGAGCATTTTGATGTACCTCCATACTGCTTTCTACAATGGTTGAACTAACTTACATTCCCACCAGCAGTGTAGGAGGGTTCCCCTTTCTCCACAGCCTCGCCAACATTTGTTGTTGTTTGTCTTTTGGATGGCAGCCATCCTTACTGGTGTGAGGTGATAACTCATTGTAGTTTTAATTTGCATTTCTCTGATAATTAGCGATGTGGAGCATCTTTTCATGTGTCTGTTGGCCATCTGTATTTCTTTTTTGGAGAACTGTCTGTTCAGTTCCTCTGCCCATTTTTTAATTGGGTTATTTGTTTTTTGTTTGTTGAGGCGTGTGAGCTCCTTATATATTCTGGACATCAAGCCTTTATCGGATGTGTCATTTTCAAATATATTCTCCCATACTGTAGGGATCCTTCTTGTTCTATTGATGGTGTCTTTTGCTGTACAGAAGCTTTTCAGCTTAATATAGTCCCACTTGTTCATTTTTGCTGTTGTTTTCCTTGCCCGGGGAGATATGTTCAAGAAGAGGTCACTCATGTTTATGTCTAAGAGGTTTGTGCCTATGTTTTCTTCCAAGAGTTTAATGGTTTCATGGCTTACACTCAGGTCTTTGATCCATTTTGAGTTTACTTTTGTATATGGGGTTAGACAATGGTCCAGTTTCATTCTCCTACATGTAGCTGTCCAGTTTTGCCAGCACCACCTGTTGAAGAGACTGTCATTTCGCCATTGTATGTCCATGGCTCCTTTATCAAATATTAATTGACCATATATGTCTGGGTTAATGTCTGGATTCCCTAGTCTGTTCCATTGGTCTGTGGCTCTGCTCTTGTGCCAGTACCAAATTGTCTTGATTACTATGGCTTTATAGTAGAGCTTGAAGTTGGGGAGTGAGATCCCCCCTACTTTATTCTTCTTTCTCAGGATTGCTTTGGCTATTCGGGGTCTTTGGTGTTTCCATATGAATTTTTGAATTAGTTGTTCCAGTTCATTGGAGAATGTTGCTGGTAGTTTCATAGGGATTGCATCAAATCTGTATATTGCTTTGGGCAGGATGGCCATTTTAACAATATTAATTCTTCCTAGCCACGAGCATGGGATGAGTTTCCGTCTGTTAGTGTCCCCTTTAATTTCTCTTAAGAGTGACTTGTAGTTTTCAGAGTATAAGTCTTTCACTTCTTTGGTTAGGTTTATTCCTAGGTATTTTATTTTTTTTGATGCAATTGTGAATGGAGTTGTTTTCCTGATTTCTTTTTCTGTTGGTTCATTGTTAGTATATAGGAAAGCCACAGATTTCTGTGTGTTGATTTTGTATCCTGCAACTTTGCTGTATTCCGATATCAGTTCTAGTAGTTTTGGGGTGGGGTCTTTAGGGTTTTTTATGTACAGTATCATGTCATCTGCAAATAGTGACAGTTTAACTTATTCTTTACCAATCTGGATTCCTTGTATTTCTTTAGTTTGTCTGATTGCCGTGGCTAGGACCTCCAGTACTATGTTAAATAACAGTGGAGAGAGTGGGCATCCATGTCTAGTTCCCGATCTCAGAGGAAATGCTTTCAGCTTCTCGCTGTTCAATATAATGTTGGCTGTGGGTTTATCATAGATGGCCTTTATTATGTTGAGGTACTTGCCCTCTATTCCCATTTTGCTGAGAGTTTTTAACATGAATGGATGTTGAACTTTGTCATATGCTTTTACAGCATCTATGGAGATGATCATGTGGTGTTTGTCTTTCTTTTTGTTGATGTGGTGGATGATGTTGATGGACTTTCGAATGTTGTACCATCCTTGCATCCCTGGGATGAATCCCACTTGGTCATGGTGTACGATGGTTTTGATGTATTTTTGAATTTGGTTTGCTAATATTTTGTTGAGTATTTTTGCATCTACGTTCATCAGGGATATTGGTCTGTAGTTTTCTTTTTTGGTGGGGTCTTTGCCTGGTTTTGGTATTAGGGTGATGTTAGCTTCATAGAATGAGTTTGGGAGTATCCCCTCCTCCTCTATTTTTTGGAAAACTTTAAGGAGAATGGGTATTATGTCTTCCCTGTATGTCTGATAAAATTCAGAAGTAAATCCATCTGGCCCAGGGGTTTTGTTCTTTGGTAGTTTTTTGATTACCGCTTCAATTTCGTTGCTGGTAAATGGTCTGTTTAGATTTTCTGTTTCTTCCTGGGTCAATCTTGGAAGGTTGTATTTTTCTAGGAAGTTGTCCATTTCTCCTAGGTTTCCCAGCTTGTTAGCATATAGGTTTTCATAGTATTCTCCAATATTTCTTTGCATTTCCGTGGGGTCCGTCGTGATTTTTCCTTTCTCGTTTCTGATACTGTTGATTTGTGTTGACTCTCTTTTCTTCTTAATAAGTCTGGCTAGAGGCTTATCTATTTTGTTTATTTTCTCGAAGAACCAGCTCTTGGTTTCATTGATTTTTGCTATTGTTTTATTCTTCTCAATTTTATTTATTTCTTCTCTGATCTTTATTATGTCCCTCCTTCTGCTGACCTTAGGCCTCATCTGTTCTTCTTTTTCCAATTTCGATAATTGTGACATTAGACCATTCATTTGGGATTGCTCTTCCTTTTTTAAATATGCTTGGATTGCTATATACTTTCCTCTTAAGACTGCTTTTGCTGTGTCCCACGGAAGTTGGGGCTTAGTGTTGTTGTTGTCATTTGTTTCCATATATTGCTGGATCTCCATTTTGATTTGGTCATTGATCCATTGATTATTTAGGAGCGTGTTGTTAAGCATCCATGTGTTTGTGAGCCTCTTTGCTTTCTTTGTACAGTTTATTTCTAGTTTTATGCCTTTGTGGTCTGAAAAGTTGGTTGGTAGGATTTCAATCTTTTGGAATTTTCTGAGGCTCTTTTTGTGGCCTAGTATGTGGTCTATTCTGGAGAATGTTTCATGTGCACTTGAGAAGAATGTATATCCCGCTACTTTTGGATGTAGAGTTCTATAGATGTCTATTAGGTCCATCTGCTCTACTGTGTTGTTCAGTGCTTCTGTGTCCTTACTTATTTTCTGCCCAGTGGATCTATCCTTTCGGGTGAGTGGTGTGTTGAAGTCTCCTAGAATGAATGCATTGCAGTCTATATCCCCCTTTAGTTCTGTTAGTATTTGTTTCACATATGCTGGTGCTCCTGTGTCGGGTGCATATATATTTAGAATGGTTATATCCTCTTGTTTGACTGAGCCCTTTATCATTATGTAGTGCCCTTCTTTATCTCTTGTTACTTTCTTTGTTTTGAAGTCTATTTTGTCTGATATTAGTACTGCAACCCCTGCTTTCTTCTCACTGTTGTTTGCTTGAAATATGTTTTTCCATCCCTTGACTTTTTGTCTGTGCATGTCTTTGGGTTTGAGGTGAGTTTCTTGTAAGCAGCATATAGATGGGTCTTGCTTTTTGATCCATTCTGTTACTCTGTGTCTTTTGATTGGTGCATTCAACCCATTAACATTTAGGGTGACTATTGAAAGATATGTACTTATTGCCATTGCAGGCTTTAAATTCGTGGTTACCAAAGGTTCAAGGTTAGCCTCTTTAGTATCTTACTGCCTAACTTAGCTCACTTATTGAGCTGTTATATACACTTCTGGAGATTCTTTTCTTCTCTCCCTTCTTGTTCCTCCTCCTCAATTCTTCATATGTTGGGTGTTTTGTGCTGTGCTCTTTCTAGGAGTGCTCCCATCTAGAGCAGTCCCTGTAAGATGTTCTGTAGAGGTGGTTTGTGGAAAGCAAATTCCCTCAGCTTTTGTTTGTCTGGGAATTGTTTAATCCCACCGTCATATTTGAATGATAGTCGTGCTGGATACAGTATCCTTGGTTCAAGGCCCTTGTGTTTCATTGTATTAAATATATCATGCCATTCTCTTCTGGCCTGTAGGGTTTCTGTTGAGAAATCTGACGTTAGCCTGATGGGTTTCCCTTTATAGGTGACCTTTTTCTCTCTAGCTGCCTTTAACACTCTTTCCTTGTCCTTGATCTTTGCCATTTTAATTATTATGTGTCTTGGTGTTGCCCTTCTTGGATCCTTTCTGTTGGGGGTTCTGTGTATTTCCGTGGTCTGTTCGATTACTTCCTCCCCCAGTGTGGGGAAGTTTTCAGCAATTATTTCTTTTAAGATACTTTCCATCTCTTTTCCTCTCTCTTCTTCTTCTGGGACCCCTATAATACGGATATTGTTCCTTTTGGATTGGTCACACAGTTCTCTTAATATTGTTTCATTCCTGGAGATCCTTTTGTCTCTCTCTATGTCAGCTTCTATGCGTTCCTGTTCTCTGATTTCAATTCCATCAATAGCCTCTTGCATTCTATCCATTCTGCTTATAAACCCTTCCAGAGTTTGTTTCATTTCTGCGATCTCCTTCCGGACTTCATCCCATTTCTCTTGCATATTTCTCTGCATCTCTGTCAGCATGTTTATGATTCTTATTTTGAATTCTTTTTCAGGGAGACTGGTTAGGTCTGTCTCCTTCTCTGGTGTTGTCTCTGTGATCTTTGTCTGCCTGTAGCTTTGCCTTTTCATGGTGATAGGAATAGTCTGCAGAACTGGGACGAGTGACGGCTGGAAGGACTTCCTTTCTTGTTGGTTTGTGGCCCTCCTCTCCTGGGAGAACAGCGACCTCTAGTGGCTTGTGCTGCGCAGCTGCGTGCAGACAGGGTTTCTGCTTCCTGCCCGGCTGCTATGGAGTTAATCTCCACTGTTGCTGTGGGCGTGGCCTAGCTCGGGCAGCTACTCCAAAATGGTGGAGTCACGTTGGAGCAGGAGCTGCTGGGAGGCTATTTATCTCCGTAAGGGGCCTCCCTGCTCCCTGCAGCCCAGGGGTTAGGGTGCCCAGAGATCCCGGATTCCCTACCTCTGGATTAAGTGACCCGCCCTGCCCCTTTAAGACTTCCAAAAAGCACCCGCCAAAACAAAACAACGCCCACCAAAAAAAAAAAGAAAAAAAAAAGTTTTTTAAATTAAAAAAAAAAAAAAAAGAAAGGTGGTCGTTCGTTTTTCTTTATTCTCCGGTGCCAGCCTCAGGCCTCTGCTCACTGGTCTTTCTGCCCTGTTTCCCTAGTATTGGGGTCCCTATCCCTTTAAGACTTCCAAAAAGCGCTCGCCAAAACAAAACAGCAAAAAAGCAAAAATAAAATGGTCACACGCTTTTCTTATGTCCTCTGTCGCCCAGCCTCCAGTGCCTGCTCACTGTTCTTGCTGCCCTGTTTTCCTAGTATCGAGCACCCTGCGCTCTGTCCCGGATGGCGGGGGCTGGGTGTTCGGCAGTCCTGGGCTCCGTCTCCCTCCCGCTCTGCCTGCTCTTCTCCCGCCGGGAGCTGGGGGGAGGGTCGCTCGGCTCCCGCGGGGCCGGGGCTTGTATCTTACCCCCTTCGCGAGGCGCTGAGTTCTCTCAGGTGCGGATGTGGTCTGGATATTGTCCTGTGTCCTCTGGTCTTTATTCTAGGAAGGGTTGTCTTTGTTATATTTTCATAGATATATGTTGTTTTGGGAGGAGATTTCCGCTGCTCTACTCACGCCGCCATCTTCCGCCCCTCTCCGACATCACAGGGTTTTTGCTTTGCCAAGTGAAAACAACAAAGCAGATGAAGATCAACGTAGTAACGTATCTACACTGTAAGTTATATGAATGATTATCTATGAAATTGAAGATAGGGAAGGAGAAGTGTAAGGCTATGTAGAGTTTAAGGACAGGGAAAAGATGACAGAACCAAGAAATTATAGGTCCCATAGGGTCACAGGATTTTACAAGTTGAAATACTAGAAGTGAGCTCAACAGGCAGGAGATAGAGGCCAGAAATTGGGATGTTCAGATTAAGATCATGTAGAAGTTGCAGTCACTGATAATAACTAGGAGTATAAAAATAAGCAGCTAAGAAAAAAGAGTATAAACAAGATCTTTGGAAGAAACCAAAAGGACAGTTATTTTAAAAGATCATATGAGTGAACACTGAAATCAACAAAAGTTGTTCACAACGTATTGGAGACTACTTCACACCCATTAAGATGGCTATTATTAAAAATAAAATAACGGAAAATAGTAAGTATTGGCAAGGATGTGGAGAAATTGGAATGTTTTTGCATTCCTGATGGGGATGTAAAGTGGTGCTCTCACTGTGCAAAATATGGACGTTCTTCAAAAAATTAAAAATAGAATTACTGTATGGTACAACAATTCTACTTCTAGATACATACCACACGCCCCCAAAAAACTGAAAGCAGGTACTTGAACAGATACTTGCATACCTGTGTTCATAGTAGCATTATTTACAATAGCCAAAAGATACAATTAATCCAAGTATCTATTGATAGGTAAATAAATAAAATGTGGTGTATATATATAATGGAATATTATTTGGCCTTAATAAAGAAATTCTGACACTTGCTATAACATGAACGAACATTGAAGACATATACCAAGTGAAATAATCCAGCTACAAAAATACAAGTATTATGTGATTCCACTAATCTAAGGTAGCTAGAGTAGTTACATTCATAGAAACATAAAATATAACAGTGACTGCCAAGGGCTGAAAGGAGGAGAGAATGAGAAGTTATTGTTTAATGGATATTGAATTTCAGTTTGGGAAAATAAAATAGTTCTGGAGATGGATTGGATGTTGGTTATGACTGCCCATGCTATTTAATGCCACTGAAGTGTACACTTAAAAATGGTTAAAATGGTCAATTTTATACATAATGTATACATATACTTCTAGTTTATAGAAAACTTCTGTAAATTAATTTTTAATATTAGTATAAGTAATAGACTGTAACTGAAACTGTCTTAAACTAGGAATCAGTAACATAATATGTTTGAACCATGTAGACAGCATATATATATATACAAAATATATACAAAATGTTATGTATATTTTACCACAATAAAACTTTTAAAATACAAGCAAATCACAACAAAAAACAAAGTATTGAGGATAGCATGACCAGGTTCTAAAATGTTCAAAGAATGAGGAAGATTGATCTTTGCCATTATCAGGGGCATCCCTTTCCAAAAACAGGGATTCAATACTAGATTAACCTGAATTAACTTAGAGAAATATTATATAAGCATACCACGATAATCCTAAGAATTTCAGAATATGTTTGTTTACAACATCTTAATTTTCACAGAAACTGGAAAAAAAGGTGATTTGCTAAGAGTACTAAGGGAAGTGAGGGAAGATAGTTTGGTAAGAAACCTGGAAGCAGAGAAATTTTGAACTAACTCTTTTTGGAGAATATAGGAATGAGCTAACAGATAGATGTATCTAACATAGTTGAGACCCTCCTGTTTGAGGTCTATGTATTAGCACCAATGTAGTGTGCTTTGTTAATTTTATTTAGCAGTACCACACATGATGGGTGCATGCAGCATGTGACAAATACACATAAAAGAAAATATATCAATTAGATGATGATGTGCTTTAAACTTTAGCATGCCCTACATGTGCGTGCACATGTGCACAGATGCACACACACATGATATTATACATTTTGTTTCCTCTATATATTACTCTGGAAATGCATTTAACATAGTCTCTATTTTCATGCATCCCTGAGTAGAGAGGATAAGCAATCTTCAGAGATGCATCTAGATACATTATTGCACTTTAATTTGTCAACAAGATTTAAAAGACTACCATTTTCTGAGTTCACCATTACACAATGCAGGGTGCCTTAAAGTGATTCAAGTCTAATCCTTTTTTTTTTTGCCCCACATGTGAGGAAACCAGAGTTTAACACACACACACACACACACGCACACACACACAAATTGCCTTGACTGTGCTGCACGTGAAAGGCACTCACCATATTTGTGGAATGTATGCTGAATGAATACCGTTATAAAAGGGCACCAAGAACAGAGGTCTTACAACTTTGAGTACAGTTCTCTATCCATTACACCCAGGATTTTCCTTCAGGCAATTACATAATGAACAGGCTAAATATATGCTGTCTACATGGTTCAAACATATTATGTTACCGATTCCTAGTTTAAGACAGTTTCAGTTAAAGTCTATTACTTATACTGATATTTAAAATTAATTTACAAAAGTTTCCTATAAACTAGAAGTATATGATAGAGTCCAAATTGTTCATCTTAAAAATGAACTAGAAAATTGAAACAACTAAAATTGTGCCATTAAGTTTTTTAAAATAATGTAGAACTGAAAATTGACTTCTCTCAATTTTGTTCGAAATTACATTTTCAACTGCAACTCTGTTTTCAATTCACAACTAACTGAATTCACAGTCCACAGTACTTGTGCTTATAGGGAGCAACTAAGCATTCTAAAAGCATTTATGCTATGAACAATCCTTTATTTTCATCCTTTGAGGCTAATACACAAAAAGAAGGGATAGTTTTATAATAGAAGCCATCCAAATACTAATCTAGTGAGCTAGAGTAAAATCTTCTTAGCTCAGTGGCTGAATATCTTTATCTTTTTGCCAATCATTGCTTTTGTTAACTAGATAATTAGTATTTTTATCATATTAAGAGAGCCTTAATTATATTAGTCCATATTTCAAGGTATAGGGAAGAATATGAATGTGGTTCACTTCAGAAGACAGTAAGTTTATACACTTGAGAATATTTGCTTACTTTCAAATTAAATTAAGATACAAAGCTCAAACCAGTAAACTAGATCAACTGCAGATTGACATTTAACATCATAGCATTTAAAAGTATAGTAAATTGATGTATTTAGAATTTTTAAAATTAAAATATATGATTATTTTTCTGCTACTTTCATATGCCTGTATCACTCTTTTATATATATACATATACAGAGACATGAATAATATATAAAATACACCATAGGCCACATATACACATCAGAAATCTTCAATATATTTTAGTTTTATTTTAATATATTTCATTTGTGACAGTGGATCTCAATTAAACCATGGGTCATGAGTCAAAGATATATTCCATGTGGCACTGCATCCATTTCAGTGTGGCTCATCAAACACTGTGCTCTTTACATGAGAAATCTTACTTACTTACTCTTCACTCACGGTTCCCTTCTGACATTTCCAGGTACACATGAACTTGAATATTTCATATCTTACACCATTGTTTCCCCAGCAACACCGTAAGCTTCTTGAGGACTGAACCTGTCACACACTTCACTTACATACTCATGGTACTTCACAAGTGATCAAAGTGGCTTCTTAAATCAAATTGAACTTAACAGTAAACAAAAAAGGTGCAAATGGTATAAAAATTTTAAAGCAGAAGCTTTTTTGGGGGTATTCCAGTATATTTTATCATCTGCATGCTCTTCCATTTCTGGAATAATCTAAACAAATTGAATCAGGTAGCTCAAAGGTTCCTCTGCTCTAATGTTTGACTTCCATTCTGGCACAGTGGCACTGGACTCTCCACGGATTTCTAAATTGCTTTATTGTGTAATTTGAGAGGACTAGAGGAATAGAATCTACAATCAGAGGCAGCTGGTCGAAACAGGTGTTGTAGAAAATTATAATCCTACTTTGATTAATCCTGTTTTTTACAGCCACCCTCCAGTTATGCATGACAGGTACCCAAATAATCAAACATAGAGTCTTCATCGCAACAATCTGAGTTATTGTCAAGAGAAACATCAGGAATTACTGGAGCATTGATAGCAAAATAACGTGTGTCTCATGAAAGAGGCTTTTGTTATTCCATCATTTCTTGAATTTTTTGGGGGAAAAATGTGTGTGTGTGTGTGTGTGTGTGTGTGTGTGTGTGTGTGTGTGTGTGTGTGATCTTCATTACAAAGTCGTGCATTTTCCTGTTCATAATGGCAGTTTACAACAGTTCATAAACTTAAAATTGGTTTTTCCAAAATTATTTTAAAATGCAGCTTAATGTTAACAAGTCCATGGTAATTGTTTTATGCAGCACCTGGAATTACAAATGCATCTGTAACAGGCATATACAATGTTAAGGATCTCTATGCAGTTATTAAAATACTATATTATTTTCATGTATGTCAATATGCTGCTAAAGCAATTCTTCTAACCTTATTATTTCCTGATACATAGCAGTCACCACCCTGACTCACACACAGGTCATTGAAGCTGTCCAGAAATTTAGCCTTTTTGAAAATGGTTCTGTTACTATATTTGATATAAGGATTGACACATAACTGATTTTCTGCTGTTTGAAGCTAGTCCTCCCAAAACAGCCAAGGCATGAAAAAATTTCCCTGTCTCATTTTATAAATCAACTCTACTTAAATAGATGAATCATTAGCATAAAAATAGAAGAGTTAAAATATGTGCAAACAACCCTTAGCTAGTGAAGTAACTTCATCATTTATCAATTTTTGATCCAGCTTTCATTGCTAAATTGAGTCAGTCAGGATTATAATGTGCCTTGACCAAAAACGCTTCAGAGATATGAGTTGTACCCACAAAGCTCTTTATATATAATAAATATATTTCACATACATATATTTTCAATGTGATAAAGATTCAATACTACTAATACCCTAAAGTTATGTTACTACTGTTAATGTTTCTCAAAATGTTTTACTTTCAACTTTACTAATATGGAATGTGTGTGTACCATGGTACAGAGAAGCAATACCATATTTTGTATCTGAAAAAGATATTCCTGATTTGACTAATATTATGAAGATTATATAAAACTATGATTTCAACTCTTCAGCAACTAATGGAAAGTTTAAAAATGATATTAAGTTTAAAAACTGTTATTTGCAGTGCTTTTGAAATATCCATTTAATTGTTCTTGAGTCACAATTTTTAAATAAAGAATTGAGAGGTAAATAAAATAGGTGTGTGATTGAAATTAAATTTCCTAATTGTCACATATCGTCTGAACCATATTTGTAAAGTATCTGAATGTACTTGCAAAATCCAATTTTTGACTCCCAGGTTTATCTATTTCCACTTTATTTTTCTCCCACTACTACAATGGCTAAGCTATCAAAGTGATAATATACATTATGAATTGGACTAAGATAGACCTCATGTTTGTTATAATCTACTTCAATTTTTTGTCAGGGCTTCAAAGGTAAGCATCAACCTTAAACTTAAATGTAAGAGTTTGTTACATCCGCCTACTTCATTTAGTAAATTTGGAATCACTACCTAGATTAGTGTTTTTATTAAATATTAAGCATCATTTACCTTTAACCCACTTCCAGAAGCATTATTTTTAGAAAGCTCTTAAAATACTTGGAGACATTTTCTACAGTTTTTGAGAGAAATAATCATGTAAATGTGACATTAATGTAATATGTAAATAGTAAATGTAGAGAGTTTTGTACTATCTCTAATTCTTGTCCTATTTTTCTCTGAAACCCAACTTAACCAGGATTTTGACCCACACTAATCCACAGAAATGGCTCTTGTCTAGGTCACCAGTGATCTTCACAATCCAGTGGTCATCGCTACACACAACCTATCAGAAGCTACACAGAGCAGTCTTTCCCTCCTGGAATATTCTTTGATGGCATTCAAGCATTCCATTTCCTTTGCATTCCCTTGTATTATACTTGCTCTTCCTTTTTAATCTCCTCTCCTAGTTCTTCTTCAACTTCCAGTCATCTAACCTTCAGTGTCCCCAAGGACTAAGTATTAGAACCTGTTTGCTTTACTCATTTAAATGACATATTTTTTTTAATTGGGGATATAGGTCTTGAGTGTGGAACTCTCCCCTAAAATATAAATGGCAGGCTACTCCATATGCACAATTACAAATATAATAATCATTTCAGATGTAACATGTTCAAAAGTAACTTACAAATATTTCCTCAAAGTTTTGTTCCATGCAGACTTCTGCCTTGGTGGATGCCAAGTCCTTCCTTTTTATTGCTTAAGCCCAAAGTATGGGCCTCATCCTTTGCCCTTTTTTTTCCAATCTACCTTATATCCATAAACCACCTCGGCTCTACCTTTAAAAAGTATATAAAATCTGACTGATTCTCATAAGTTACATCACTGTCCCCACTGGATGGAACAATATTGTCATCTGGATGACTGTAGATTCCTAACCCCACTCTTATCTCCCAACACTCTGTTCTCACCCCAGAGCAGTCAGAAGAATACTTTAAAAACATAAAGTCATTTTGCTCCTCTTGCTCAAAGCCGTCTACAGCTTACTATCTCTAAAGATAAAAAAATTTTAAATGTCTTATAAGGCTTTATATGATCTGCTCCTCATCACTGCCCCCCCGCCGACTCTTATTCATGGATACAATTTAATACTGCTCTCCCCCTTCTGACTTCACTCCAGGCACACAGATCTCCTTGCTGCTTTTCTGACGTTTACCTTCTCCCAGGTAATCATGTGACTTGAACTCCTTCATCTGTCACCTTCAGGGCAAGTACTTCCCTAACTTCCCTACTTATCACTAAAGCTCCTGGCAACGGTTTTCCTCCACTCCAACTTTAAATATTTTCATTCTTGTTATTTTGGAATAATTTTAGAGTCACAAAAAAGTTCAAAGGTAATACAGAGACTTTTTGTATACCCTGCAGCCAGATTCCTCTGATGTTAACATCATATAACATAGTACTTTTTCCAAAATTGAAAAATTAACTTTGGTACTAAAGTACTAACTAAACTACATTTACACAATAATCTTAAATGAACCATGACCTTTATTCAAATGTCATCAGGTTTTCTACTACTGTCTTTTACTGTTCCAGAATCTAATCTAGGATTCTGCACTGCATTTAGGCAGCATGCAGTCATGCATTAGTCTCCCAGGTGTCCTCTAAAAACTTCCTTTTTGAGGCCTGTTTATAATCAATCCCTTACCTGTCCTCCAACCCCTGCAGTAGTGAAGGGACATTAGTCTCTTGTGGGCCATGGATGGAGCACGTGATGAGGAAATTAAGCAGCTGTCTACAGGGGCCTTCATCCTGTCATCCTACCTTCTGCCTAAATCCATACTTACAGAAGTACCCAATACTAGAATTTGCCTCAAAATGAACTGCCTTTTTGGACATCCCCCTCTTTCACTGTCCCACAGACTCAGGTTTTAACTTTCTCCAGTTTGCTTACTTAGTTCCCATTCATCCGTCTGCTTTAAAATTCAGGTTTTGCTGTCTTGCTCTCTTTTCTATCACTACAATTTATATTCCCTTTGGCCTTTGGGTATATTCCTTTACTGAAAATTTTCTGGAGTTTAAGAAGGAAACAGAAATTAATGTATTTAATGTAATTAATGTTTTTAATCTGTCATATTTAACTAGAAGGATACAATATGAACAGATTTTGAAAATGAAATTGCTGAGTGAAAAAAAAAATCAAGTTCCAAAATTTCATGTTACACAACATTTATGTAAATATATATTTTTAATTGGACTGGATAATTATATATGAGTATAGTCAGTGTTTTTTTCTGGGGATGGTGGAAAATAAGCTTGAGGAGAGAACTTCAGTGTTTACTGTAATGTTCTACTTCTTTGTTTTAAAATGTTAAGTTAAATGATTATTACAGTATTTTAATTAAGGATAGAAGGTACATGGATATTTGTCATACTATTGCTTATGATTTTTTAATGTATTTTAAGTATTCCATAATTTTAAAATTCAACATTGTAAAGTTTTCTCAGTGGTCGGTTACATATTTTATTCCCTAATGATTATACATCTATTATAACATGAACTTCAGGGAATTTTTAGTATCAGATAAGACAACACATCACATTTCTGTCTTTTTGACCACTATCCTTTAATTTATATAGTTGAAAATGGCACCAAATAATACATACAGGAAATAAAATTAAAGATAACATTTCCTTAAAGACTAATCTGAGACTTCCTCTGTAGGAACATGGTAGATGACAGTGATAAGATCAAGAATGCAGCCTAAGAGCAGAAAGAACAAAGCATCTGGCTTCCTAGACAGATAGTCAATATACATGTACTTTCAGATCTCTTTTCTTCATTAAGTATCCTGTAATAACCCAGGGTTATTTTGTTTTGTATCATAAATACATAGAAACAATGTTACAAACTCTTTATCTGTTCAGTTATCACCATGTAGAATACCAAGTTTTAATATCACTAGTTTTAATGTTTACCTATATCCTTAAGATATTTAGCTGTTATTAAATGGAATGAAAAAACCACACAGATGCATGACACATTTATTTTACTTCACTAATATTATAGATAGAGAACACATATGCCCATCATTTTAATCACTGCAGCTACTAAGTTTTCATTGTCACTGGCCAGGTGGCAGATCTGTTTACATTCCAAAAATTTACTTTTGAAGACCCTCAGAAAGAGCTCCCCCTGGCATTAGTCAACAGCAGAGTATGCCGGCTTTAATGTGAACACTTGGTCTCAACATCTGTCATGTTCTTTGCTGCTCTCACCCTGCATCCATGCTTTTTTCTCTTTGTTCCAAATATTTGCTTTCTGTACTATGTTACCTTGCTTTCATCTTCTGTATTTTAGAAGCTCTTTATTTTAATGGAAATATCTTTAATTTTCCTATTCTGAAAGTAATCTATGCTAAAATTTTCAAACAATACAGACGTATGTGGAATTAAATATAAAATGTTCCAGAGTAATTGTTATTGGCTGCAGCTACTGGATGCTATCTACAAAAGATTCACTTTATTTTCAGTGGCACACATAGGTTGAAAATAAAAGGATGGAAAAAGATATTCTATGCAACCATTAAAAGAGTGCTGGTATGGTTACACTAACAACAAACAAAAGAGACTACAACCAAAATTGTTACGAAAAGAAGAGAAAGACATTCTATAATGATAAAAGGATGAATACATCAAAAACATGTAACAATATAAACATATACACACATAAACAATAAGCACATGAAAAGATATTGTAATTCTGTATACATTAGGATAATGCAAATCAAAACCACAGTGAGACACCATCTCACACTTGATAGAATGAATGAAAAAAAAAAGAAACAGAAAATAACAAATATTGGCAAGGATATGGTCATATAGAAACCTTTATATATTGCTGGTGGGACTGTAAAATGGTAAAGTTCCTGTGAAAACCAGTTAAGCAGTTCTTTGAATTTTCATAGCAGCATTATTCATAATAGCCAAAAGTGGAAACAATTCAAATGTCCACCAGAAGAAGAATGGATAAAACGTGCTGTATCCATTTAGAATATTATTCAGCCACACAAGGAATGAAGCTCTTATACATGCTACAGTATGAAAAGACATTGGAAACATTATGCTAAATGAAAGAAGACAAAGGATACATATTGTACTATTTCATTTTTATGAAAGTTCAAAATGGGCAAAACCATAGACACAAAAGATTAGTAGCTGTAAGGAAATGAAGTGAGAGGGAAACTGGGATTGACTGTTATGAATTTTTCTTTTTGGGGTGATGGCAATGTTCTGGAATTAAGTAATGGTGAGGACTATACATTTATATATGCTAAAACTCATTTAATTCTGTACTTAAAAATGGTTAATATGGTGAATTTTATGTTACTAAAGAATAACCCCAAAACAAAGCCAAAAATGCTATACTACACATCCCTGTACCTTCCTAGTACTCTTTTGCATAAATAAAGTATTTTGCCAATTGCCTTCTTGAAATCAAGACCCAGTTTACTCTTTCATTTTAATAAAATTGTTTTCATTCCGCCAAGATAACAATATTGTGTACTCTTTAGTTTACAGGTCTGTGAGAAAGCACTCGCATTTTAATTTGCATTTAACTGATCTTTAGTGAGATTTAGCCCCTTTTCATATCTATATTATCAAGTTTTAACTTTTGCAAATAGTCTGTGTACTAGATATTTTTTTGTAAGACTTCTCTTTATCAGATTTAAAATTTTTAATTGTAAAATAAAAATTCTTATTTTCAAAACTACCCTGATACAGAATGTATGAAGTAAAAGTTAAATCCCTGGATTTGTGCACCCACTCTAGGTCCCAAAAGCAATTTCATATGTGAATTTAAGACCTTTTGCATTACATATAATCATCGATCTTCTTTATCATCTTTGTATTAGAATACCTGTTTCCACAGCATTCCTAATACTGTGCCTTTTTAAGAATGTTCCCTAATGTTATTAGTGAAATAGCATTTTATTATTTTGGTTTGCATTTTTTATTATTGTGTGGAAGAATGCCTTTTGTGTGCTTGTCATTTGTATTTTTTGTGAGAATAACTTCTTCATAACCTTTGTTCATGTTGCCATTCAGTTAATTATCTATTTCTCCATTTGTAGAACTCTTCATATAGTACAGCAATTAATCATTTTTCTGTTTACATGAGGCACCTATTTTATCCTACTTTTATATTTTGGCAACTATTTTATCCTACATTTTCTTTTGATATGCTCATGATTTTTTTCTCACATGATATATTTAAATGTTTTTGGAGTGAAATCTGGCAATATTTTTCTATATGGCTCATGAGTTTCAGATCTGTCTGAAAATACTCTTTTCCCAAGACTATAAAAAGAGTCTCCTATATTTTTTGTTACTTACAGTATATTAATACATTTTGAAATTCATTGCTTCTGGAACTTACGTATTTGTATTCTGAATTATATCCCTAACTCCAAATTTCTCCAAATGGAAAGGTGTTCATCATAGCGTCTTTCAATAAAATTACAAGTACTCTAAAATTTTATCATTGTATACATTTTAGCATATCTATATGTGATCTGCACAATAATTTATTTAATACTTCATTTAAATCAGCTTTAACACTACTTCCTTTTAATATATTGTTCTCCTAAATTTTAATAGTCATAGTTTTGGGCGTGGGGGTAGGTGAGTTGAGGCATTTGTTACATAAACTTCTTATATAGATTAAAATAACAAGGGGTTTTAAATTTTAAATTGTTCTATTCTGTTCTAAATTGTTAAACACATAAAATAATGTTGTTTACCTTTGCTGTTACATAAATTGCACTACCGGGAATGAAACCCCCCAAAGAATTCAAATGCCATTCCCCAAAGGTTTCAAAATGCCATCCTTCCCACACACCGAATTTCTAATTATGCCTGCTCCGGTTTTGGTCTCTTTGTTTCATTTTCACATTTACTATTTTTATACTAAAACCCTCTGTTTTTTGTATTTTGTTGCATGTAGGGGATTTTTAGTTTATTTTTAACCATAGCTTTATTGTACTGATTTCCCTAATTACTTTTTTTTCAATGTATTGGATATTTTTAATAAATTACTGATGAACTTTAAATCAATTCATCAAGTTACACAAAAACCCTTAAATTGAGTTGACCATATGGATTAATCAATTACAAACTGGTTTCTTTCCACAATATTGACTTCATACAGTTTATTCAGTATAATGGTAGGTCTCTCCATTTACCTATGTATTTTCTAAAATATTTTAATAAATTTATATAATATTTATCATATGGTTCTGTTATATTTATTGCAAAGCTTATTTCTAATTGCTTTATGGGTTTTTTTCTTTCTATAATGCTTAACATTTCCTATAATTAGTAGTGTTGGCTTGTTTCTGGTATATTGCAAAGCTATTATTTGTATGTTTCCATTTGTTTAAAAAATCTTTTATCTGTTTGGACTGTCTTTAGGAAAAAATAATATTTCAACAAATAATTGTTTTTATTTTTTCCCAAAGACAAAACTCTTCCCCTATTAAAATAAACAAAGATCTTCAGAATAAAGAAGAAACAGAAAACATATGTCTTGTTTCTAATTTTAATGGCAATAACTGCCTGTATCACTGTAAATATTCAATACATCTTAAGCCTTTCTTTCTCCTTGCAGCAAACAATAATTTAAGCACAATTTTACCTATCTTACACTCTACCCTTGACTTCAGTGTTCTTTTATATTATAAAATTGTGTCCTGATATAATGAAAGATTTTTCTGTAATACGGTTTTGATTTAAAAAATGGTCTCTTAACCACCACTTTTTCTTTACATGTATATTATTCAAATACTATATAAAATTATGTTTTCATAGTTTTGTTGCTCATTAATCTTTTCAGCATAATGTTTTAGTATTTCACTTTTTTGTTTTATTCATTCATCTGGACTGTCTCTCCAATTTTATTTTCCTCAGAGGTAATACACATTAACACCTTTTACTGGATTTTTTCATACTAGAACATTTTTCATAAATCTTCAAAGAAAAATTAGGTGCATATATAATTCTATACTCACAATTCATACCTAAGAAAGCAAGTTTTCAGAATTTATGCTGCTGATTCAGAACTCCGTTGCTACTGTGCCACTCATCTGTGTAATATTTTATCTAATAACTCACAATATTGTCATAATTTACAATAGATATAATTTTTATATCTGCATATTAAAATTTCAAATGCAGAACACACAATGGATTTCTTTGTAGCAGACAATGTTCCCCAAGGTATTGTACAAAATACTTTGCTTAAAAGCAGGAAAGAAATGAGGACTTCAGAAAACAAGATTCTGTATAGGTGAGAGACAACCTGGTATTCTATAATTATTTGCTGTGGGTGTTTAGAAATTCTGAGCAAAAAGGCTGAGAAACCAGGCTTTGATCAAACACTTGATGACTTTTAGAGGACAGAGATCAGGTAAATACTGGCATTCTAATGGGATAAAGATAAAATTGGAGACATAAGGATGTCAAACTCATGGATATTTTTCCTTCTAAAGACATTTGTGGATCTCTAAAGTCACATGGAGTAGGAGGGATGAAAAGTAAGCTGTCATACTCTGAAGAAAAAAAAAATGGAATTGAGCTTCTGGCAATCTTGTACTGCTATAAAAAGAAGGATTTTGGTTTAGGACCTTCCAAAGCAAAGGGCCCCAGTGAACACATGAAGGTTTCAGTTGAAAGGTCCATGGGGGGCTATGCCCATGGAACAAGGTTAAACCAGAAAATTGAGTCTTAGTAAAATGGCAAGCCACTATCAAATCAGTTCTACTTCTGATTGATTAGGTAATCAATGTCTATCTGCTTAACATAGTGAAAGATGAATACTCTCTAGTAAAATTAAAAAAACATCTGAAGCCTCTGCAACTTTTTTTATAAAACATGTTATATGGCATCAATGAAAAGTCAGTGGGCATCCAAGGGACAGGACCATACAAAGAGAAAGAAATAAACATTAAATACAGACCCTACTAGTTCATGTATAGGAATTAGCAGACAAGTATTTTAATATAAGCTGCTTGAGAAAATAGAGGAAAAATGGGTAATACAAAGGAAAAGTTGCAGAATTTCACAAAGGAACTTCTTCTAAAAAAAGAAGTAGACCATTACATACATAACCCATATGAAAACAGATGCATGGGAAAGGGCATAAGGGAACTTTCTGAGATGATAACATTCTTTATATATCCTGAAAAGACATGGTTTACATGGATGGATGTATTGGTCAAAACTCTTTGAACTGCATATTAGGAACTGTGCATTTTGCTGCATGAAAATTATTAATAAAAATACTGAAGATACAACACTATGGATATTATGTAATAAGAACACAATATATAAATGACTGGATGTGTTTAAGAATGGATTATACACTATTGAAGATAGGTCAATATTAAATATCTAAACTGAAGCAAATAAAATCAGAACATTCAGAAGGTGCATGAAAGACATGAGTGAATAGTTTTAACAAATACTCAGAGTATCAGAAGATAATCAGACAAAAGAAATATTTCATTTGACCTATTTGCTGATAAGTTCCCAAAGTTGGCAGAAATAACCTATAAATCCAAAAGTAAAACCCAAGAATAAAGGGTCATACATATATGTACCATTCAGCCAATGGGAAAAAACAATAAAGGGACAACTAAAAACAGAGAAAAAAAAGTATATCATATATAGGGAAATAACTGAAAATATGACTAACTTCTCTTGAGAAATGATGTAAGCCTTTAGATAAGCAATATTTTAGAATGTTGAAAGGAAAACAAAATCTTTCTACCAAGAATTCAATAGCCAGCAAAAACATTCTTCAAAAATGAGGGTGAAATACAGTTCTTTTCAAATATGCAAAACTGACATAATCCATTGCAAGATCTACACTATGAGACATGCAGAAGAAAGTCCATCAGGCTGAAGGGATAACAGACACAAACTCAGATGTACGGAAAGGAATTAAAAATACTAAACATGATAAATACACAGATAACTATAAAAGGTTATCTTTGCTTTTATTCCTCCCACCCCCCTTAATTTCTTCAATAGACCACTGACTGGAACAATGATATCATACTGTGAGATTGATAAGATATGTCTAAGTAAAAATATTTGACAATAACAAAAAATAATGGGGTTAAAATAGAAGTATATTTTTAGAAGTTTCTTCATTTTATGTGCAGTCCAATATTAACTCTAAGTAGAATGATGTGCTAGAATTCATATGGCAATCCCTAGTACAACCACAAAAAAAATATAATACAAACAGATATTGCTAAAAAGCTAATAGCTGGAATAAAACAAAGTACTAAATAATATTAAGTTAAATGGAAACAATTCAGGAAGTTAGGAGCATAAGATAAAGCACTTTTGGAAAAACAGAAAACAATAGCAGATGGTAGTCTTATTCTCAGCCATAAATAATTACATTAATATAATGGGCTGAACATTTCCATTTAAATTCAAAGAATATCAGGTTGGAATTTTAAAAAATACCCAACTATATACTGTTCAAAAAAGAAGCACTTAAAATAGATAAGAAAAAAAGCTGACACGGCTATTCTTCATTAACAGAAAAGAAGATTTTGAGTCAACTCAAAGAATATTATCAAAGGAGGTACATTTTATAATGATAAAAAACAACACACATAGAAATATTGAAATCTAAATATGTATGCACCTAAAAAGATATACCTTCAAAATGCATAGGCAAAAACAGAGAGAAAAGAAGAAAATCCACAATCATAGTAGGAGATTTTGGCACTACTTACTAGTCGATGGAAGTAATATGCAAAAACAAATAAGGATGCACAAAATTTGAACATCTGTATTAACCAAGGAGACCTGATATTTTTTTAAAACACTAAATGCAGTTTATTAAAACCAACATCTGCAAAATACATTTTCTTTTCCGGTACACATGAGACTTTCATCAAAACAGAACAAGTGCTGGGCCATGAAATACATCTCAATATATTCACAGCATCGATGTCATACACAGAATGTTTTCTGACCACAAGAGAGTAAATGAAAAATGAGTAACAGCAATATATCAAAGATCCCAAAGTGTTTAAAAGAAGACTAACAGTCTTCTAAACAATTCTTGGATAAAAGAATTCCTTTGGACAATTAGAAATGTATCAATTGAAGGGAAATTGAAGACAGATGTCATATCAAAAGTTGTGGGCTTTAGCAAAGAAGGAATTAGAGATAAATTTATAATTGAAATGCTTTTATTAGAAAACAGAATAGTTTAAAATGAGGTAAGTAAAAGGAAAGAAACAAAGATAGCACTAGAGACTAATGAGATTAAAAAAACAATAGAAAAAGTGAACAATATGAAAAGTTGTTACTCTGGGAAGATTAATACAATTGTTATCCTCTAACAAAAATGATCAAGAATAGCAAAGACAATATAGATGCTGGAAAGAATGTAGAACAATTCCAATAATCTTCTTATGGAAGAATAAACACTGGAAAATTGATAATATCTACCTAAAATTAAACATATACATGCTCTATGACCCAGGTATTTTACTCCTATTTATAAGACATGACCTAGAATATTCATACTGGGATCATCCATAATAGTTAAAAACTACCTAAACATTTATGCCCATTGAGAGTAGAATGGATAAACTGTGATATATTCATACAATAGCATATTATAAAGCAATGAGAATAGATACTCCTAGGATAAGCAATTTCATGGAGGAATCTCAAAAGCTTAATATTATACAAAATAAAATTTTACTATATTTACATAAAATTATAAGAGCCAAAATTAATGGTGTTAAAAGTGGTATTGCTGGTGACCCCTTTTTTTGGACAGTAGTGACTAAAAAAGCAGGTGAAAACAATTTTCAGGTTGTTGATACTCTTCTGTTTCTTGATTCATGTGCTGATGCACAGATGGGTTCTTTTTGTGAAAATTCATATTTGTATACTTTGTGTACTTTTCTCTGTGGCATATATATATATATATATATATATATATACTGAAGGTTTTATAACTTGATCAAAGTCTGCTGTGATAAAAGGCAAATTTATGGAAGACATAAGAGGATAAAATGATGCAATAGGACAAATTTCACTGTTGCCTATCTTCAATTGCAGTACTTCATAATTACAAGATAAATAATGCTACAGTCACAAAATTAATCTCCTATATTTACTAGTGATAAATTTGAGATTTTTATGTTAATATGCATTCATTTTTCAAGAGAAACAATACTAATTAAAAAAATACCCTGCATATGTTTAGAGTAGAACTTGTTAAAGTAATCAGACCTAGTAGTAAGAGTTCTTTGAGACTCAAACTTCCTTCCATTCAGATATATTTTGTTCTATTATTTGTTCAAATTTAATTATTCCATTCTTTTTGCAGTGCTGCCAACAGAAGTTTGTGTGATATTGGAAATACTCCAATAAAATTTCTATGAGTCACATGTGGCCTTGAGTACTTAAACAGTGACTAGTGCTACTGCCATCGAATTTTTGGTGTTATTCAGTGTTAAATAACTTAGATGAAAATAGTCACATGTGGCTATTGGCTAACCGTATTGGAGAGTATCGATCTGGAGATTCGATTAAAAAACATTAGATGGTCTAAAACTCTGTTTTGATATTATTTCTTTCTTGTTTTTTTGTTACATATGTTAAAAAGAAAAAACAAAATACTCCTTGAATTGAGGCTTGTAATGCCTAATTGAGTTTTCAGAAGTACTTCAGCAGCAAGTCTCTGACATTACTTTTTTGTTATGTTATCATAATTGGGTGTTCTTTTTTTTATTAAGGTATTATTGATACACACTCTTATGAATGTTTCACATAATAAACAATGTGGTTACTACATTTACCCATATTATCAAGTCCCTACCCATAACCCATTGGAGTCACTGTCCATCAGTGTAGTAAGATGCCACTGATTTACTATTTGCCTTCTCTGTGCTACACTGTCTTCCGCATGACCCCCTAACACCATGTATAAGAAACATAATACCCCTCAATCCCCTTCTCCCTCCCTCTCCACCCGCCTTCCCACACCCCTCCCCTTTGGTAACTGCTAGTCTCTTCTTGGAGTCTGTGAGTCACACAATTCTCTCAGTATTCTTTCATTCTTAGAATTCCTTTTTTCTCTCTATGCCTCAGCTTCTTTGTATTCCTCTTCTGTAATTTCTATTTCATTTATCATCTCCTCTACCATATCTAATCTGCTTTTAAAACCTTCCATTGTATGTTTCATTTCTGATACTGTGTTCCATAATGATTGAGTCTCTGACCGGAATTTATTCCTGAGATCTTGAATATTTTTCTGTACCTCCATGAGCATATTTATGATTTTTATTTTGAAATCTCTTTCAGGAAAATTCATGAGATTGGTTTCATTTGACTTTTTCTGGTGTATGTATGATTTTGCTTTGAACCAGGTTCCTTTGATATTTCATATTTTTATGTGGCACCCTATGGTGCCTAAAAGCTCTACTCTGGAACTGCTCAGCCCCTGGAGCAATGTCAGGGGTTGCAGGGGAGTGGTGTTTGTGCCTTGGGGGAAGGAAAGAGCTGTTTCCTGCTTCCTGGCTCTATGCCTGTCTCCACTGCCAGAACCAGTGGGCCAAGGACACAGGTATAAGCCTCTATGCTTTGTGTTTGCAGCTGCTATAGGTGGGGATTCCCTCTGACTGGCCTGATGCCAGGGCAGGATTTGCTGGTTTGTGAGCCAGGTGGGGGCTGGCCGGGAGGAAGGCACAACAGGCTGTGTATCATAGTGGGGGGCCTTGGAGCTGCATAGCCAGCCAGAGGGCTGAAGCATCTGAAGATCGTGAAAGTTCCCAACCTGTCCAGGGCAGAGTGCACCTGGACAATTTTGTCTACCTGTCCTTTCTCCTGAGCAGTAAGCTCTGTGCAATCCTTGCCCCTTTAGCAGCCCTCCTGCTGTTAGGAAGTCTCTCAGAGTACCCGCCTTTCTTTTGTCCCAGAGCAGCTGGATATGGATCCATTTTCCACAAGTGGCTGGTATCTCAGTCTCTCCAGGTATTCTGCATGTCTTAGCTTTCCAAACCCCCTAATCACCAGAGCACCATGCAATGGTGCTCCCAGAGCAGACCTTCAGAGCTACGTGTTCAACAGACCCAGGCCCCACTCCCTCCCCACTGAGTTTCTCTTCCTCCTGTCAGTGAGCTGGGGTGGGTGGGGGGTCCCGCTGGGTCACCGCTTTGGTACATTACCCTGTTCCTTGAGGTCTATTCTTTTCTCCAGGTGTATGCAGTTTGGCACAGCCCTTTTTCCTGTTGCTCTTTCAGGATTAATTGTATTAATTATATTTTCATATTATATGTGGTTTTAGGAGGAGGCCTCTGTCTCATCTCCCATGCTGCCATCTTTTATCTTCATCCTAGTTTTCTTTTTTTATAAATATTTTAGTATTTCACATCCATAAAAAAATATACAAATCATAAATATATATCTTAATGCTATTCCATAATAAACATTTAAATGGGTATCAAAAATAAAAAATAGGCTAGAATTTTGCAATTAATACAATTAACAGCCACCTGGTTCAGGAAATTAAACATTACTAGCAATATAGAATCTTGCTCTGTTCCTGTCTCAGTATAATTTCCTCCTGCCTTTTTCAGGTAACTAATATTCTGATTTTCAAAAATTTCTATATAATACTTTTTGAATATTTTTTGAGGCCTTGCACTCCAGTAGATTAGTTCCTGGATAATTGAGATTTCTGATTTTATTGTTAGTGGCATCATTTTTTCAAATTTTAGTTTTGTAAGTTCCTATTCCTGGTAAATGGAAATATAATTGATTTCCTATATTATCTTATAGTTAACTACCATGTAAATGTATGCATACATTAAAAGTTTATCTGTAAATTATTTAAGGTTTTCTATGAAAAACAAATTTGATTACTTCTTTCAAGTTCTTACATGTGTTTTTCTCCTTGCCTTTCTCACTAGCTGTATTTCAAGTATAATGTTGAATTGGTAATAGGGGGTTTAATTTTCTTGTTCCAAATATCAGAAGGGCAATGTCCAATATGTCACCATTACAAAGATGTTGCTACAGCCATTATGCATATACCCTTTAATAAATTAGGGGTGTTTTCTTCACATTCATAGTTTGGTAACAGTTTTTATCATGAATGAATTTGGGAATATATTGTTTTTTTAATAATGGAATATGTCACATGATTTTTCTTTTTTATACTATTAAGGTGATAAATTGCATTTTAAAAGTTTTCAATATAAAACACATTCATTCCTATTGCTCAATTTAGTAAATAAATTCAATAAAGTCACAGGATATAAAATCAATATACAGAGATTGTTCCTTTTCTATAAACAAATAATAAACTAAAAGGAGAAATTTAAAAATTCCATTTACAATTGCATCAAAAAATAATAAAATACCTAGGAATAAAATTAACCAAGGATGTGAAAGATCCATAGTCTGAAAACTATGACAGTGATGAAAGAAATTGAAGAAGACACAAATAAAGGGAGAGCTATTCCTTGCTCTTGGATAGGGAGAATTAATTACTGTTATAATGGCCATATTTCTCAAGGCAATCTACAGATTCAATATAATCCCTATCAGAATACCAATGGCATTTTTCACTGAACTAGAGCAAATAACCTAAAATTTGTATGAACGATAACAAAACCTCAAATACCCCAAACTGTGTTCAGCAGTCCCAGGCCTCCACTCCCTCCCTGCTCCATTTCTCTTCCTCCCACCAGTGAGCTGAAGTGGGGGAAAGGCTTGGGTCACGGCTTTAGTACATTACCCTGTTCTGTGAAGTCTGTTTCTTTCTCCAGGTTTATGCAGTCTGGTGCAGCCTTCTTTCCTGTTGCTCTTTCAGGATTAGTTGTATTAATTATATTTTCATATTATATGCGGTTTTAGGAGGAGGCCTCTGTACTGCCATCTTTAATCCCCAAAAATCTGGATGCTCATCTTTCTTGATGAATTGTTATTATAGTGTTTTTGAAACTGGTTTATGAAGCTCCTTATTCATAGGAGCTTCTGTAGAAAAATCATCTGTAGATTTTTTTTTATTTATGTGCAGATTCTGGAAAGCCCTGTCTAGATTATTAAATAAGAATTCTACAATGGAATCATAGAATTTGTATTTTTAACAGTCTCCCCAGTGATTGTTATGCAAACCAATATTTAAAAGTCTCTTCCCTTAGTTCAGGGGTTTTTAAACCTAGCTGAGTATTAGGATCACCTGGCAAACTTGGTGAACGTACAGAGATCCAGTCTCCATCCTGTTTCACTGAGCCTGTGCCTCTGTGTTCCTTATTACTTCCAAGGTGACTTTGATTCATACTAATGTTTGAAAATCTCTGTTCTAGCTATCAGAACCAAGAGAGAAATTGTGGGGTTTTTTGAGCATACTTTTAAGACATAGCTTTTCATTACTCTCACCACCACCACAATTGTTAGTACAGTTCTTCTTATACATTATCATCTTTATCATATTTCTCCCCATTGTCACTTAAAAACACAAAGTGACTGAAACAATTCTGCTTTCCCCCCATATGGATGACATGAACTCTATCAGGATACAGCCAACAGTGATCCCTAATATATTAATTGCATTAAGCCAATTTTAGTTATGAAACTTCATATCTTCGTATTCCTGTTGTCATGTTGTGTTTTTATTCTCTGACCACACAATTTTTCTATTTTTCAATTTAAATAAGAGGGGTTTCCCTTTGCTTTACTTTCTCTCATCAGCTGTCAAAGCTGACTTTCCCACTCAGCTTACTGGCAAGAGGGGAAAAAAGCTCCTTATCGAATTCTCATGTACAAATATGTTTTACCTGGTGTATTTTCTTCCTAACTTCTGTTTGATTTTCTCACACATTAAATAAATTGCTTTTATAAAACATTTCAATTCCTATCTCCAACTTGTACTGTGGCTCTTCTGAAACCCCACTTGTGATGATTTATTTGTGAAACTAAAATTTCCAGAATATAATGTGCCCCTGTTAATCCCCATCCCATCCCCATTCCCTGTTAAGCTGTTTTCTGGGAATTACTGCTTCTGATTGGCATAAAAGATAATTAGCAGAACATAAATATCATCCTAATAAAACAGTGAGAAAAAAATAAAAGAATGGACAGAGAATATCACCAGGCAATCACAAAAAAAAGGAAATACAAATGGCAAGATGCTTAACTTCACTAGAAATTTCAGAATAAATTTAAATGACATTAGTGCTTTCTTTGGCAGAAGTTGAAAAACATTCAGAAAATTCTATTTTGGCAACTAAATAGATAAATGCACACTTTCATCCCTTTCTGGTGTGAAGGTGGATCGACAATACCTAGTTTATAGGTATTTTCTAAGAGAAATATTCATGCAGGTGAACAAATGCTTGATTTAGGCACTACAGCTGTATTGTTTTTTTAAAATCAGAAACACCTGAAAGTCCTTATGCAAATAAGGAAGTGGCTCAAGAAACTGAGGGACCTCAGTATTATGCACTACCATGCAAAAGCTCTTTTGTATTGGCCAGAAGGCCCTCCAGGATACCTGTCTTGTTATTAATAAAAACAACAACAGAAAGACCATCACCAAGTAACACATAATGTGTGGCTTTATTTGTGAAAATAAAGAGGAGGTGTGCATATATGTGTGTACACAAATACAAAAATGTACTTCTCCATGAATATATGTACATATATTCATACATATGTAAATAAATACATAGTAAAATGATCTGTAATGGCAAACCCAATACTAACAAATTATTCAGAATACTGTGAATTCATAAAATTGAAATATATTTTGTCTATCGCTAATGCAACTAAAAATAATTGTAGGGTAGGGTGGTGCATACTAATCAGACTGCTTCAGAAACTGATTCCTAAGGGGGTGGGTGTAGGTAAGTTGCTCAATGTTCTGGTTGATAAAGACACCAACCCAGGATAGGGAATAGAGGAGGTTTCTGATGTCTGTCTTTTCTCAGGTGGTCTGAACTTTTCTCAATCTGGTTTTATCTACATTCAATGTGTGCTCTATTTCTCCCAGATTTTAGCCTTAGGTAAACTGTCAGTCTCATTGATCTCTTTTTACTTCTTACGAATTCTAATGGGAAACCGAGGAAGCTGGCATCAGGAGCTGCAAGCCAGATATCACGTTAAATCACAAGTTGAATAAAATATTTATAAGCTGCATTTGAATTTGCTGAAACATCTCCCTTGGGAGTTTATCCTGCATGCCCCCTTTTATAGTAGACAAGTACAAATATATTAAACAAGACCCAAAATATTGTACACTAAGAATCAATATGAAGCCTGTTATAAGTCAAAAGTGGTGGTGAGACTGGGGAGGAGGCAGGCCTAAGGTAGAAAGTTTGGCAAAATTTCCTTTAAGATCAGAGTCTGAATGTTGCCAGTAAAGACAGATCATCTAGCCAAGAACAACTTGTCACTAGACAAGTGGGCTTTCTCCTCAAAGAAAAACTTAAGATTTACAGAACTAAGCTGCCAAATCATGAATAACTCCATAGAATACCATAAAAACATTTTTTTTTGCACATTTTAAATGTCCTTTGTATCTCAAAAGTAAGTTTAGACTTAGTATGATTTTATATTCCATTCCATATGAATACATTAAGAAGAGAACCATCAAATATGGAAACTTGTTACTGCCCCTTAAATTTTACTGAGAATCATATTTGCCCTATATAAATTTTAATCTCCTTCGCAGTCCCTGAAGGGCCAACTTGAAAACCAACCTCCAGATGTGCTGTGACTATGAAATCTCTCAGATCAACATAATGACCAGCAAAGCTCTATTATTTTCTTTGTTCCTTTTCTCTACACTCTGCTTAGCTTTTCTTTTCTGGCAAATGTTAAACCAAGTCCCTCAGCAATGGGCTCAGTTCCTTAAAGACCTACAACTCATCATAAACTGGGAAACCACCAGTTTGCATCAGATATTACTAATATCCAGTGGAACATCTCTGCATGCATTTAAGAAAGAGCTACGAAATGCTTAACGGGAAATGGTTTCATTATAACAGGCTGCTGAATTATTTACATCAATAAAAATTTATCTGCTGGAGTCCCCTGAAAAAAAATTATCCTCTTGGCATATAGAATTGTTGTCTGTGGCGAAATAAGGATGCACAGCACTGCCATCCTACAAGCACCACAGGAATATTTAAATTATTCTCCTATTTCTCATTGTCTTTTTGTGTTTAGTACAGGGAATTTAAGGAAATTAATGCCTAGTTGGACTAAAAGTAATGACCACAAAGCAGTATCCTTATCTCTAAGAGATTTTGCAGATTACATGGTTTTAAGAAATAGTTCAAGCTTCCAAGTTTCATAGTATGTACCTTATATAGTTTGAAAGAACCGTGACAGTGTTCCTAACAATGAGAAAAATAGGCCATGTATTTTGTGGTATGGTAGAGAACAATTTAGATAGCCTTTAAGAATAAATTCTTATTGTATTGGGGTTAAAAGACTATATGTTTTAAAAGGTTTTAAGTTCTTATTTCATTTTAGTTGTGTTGATATCCTCCTTTAGACTTATGGAGTATTATCTATGTAGATACAAGTTAGGAAATAGATCAGGTAAGGAATATTGTCCATTATGAGAATTAAGCACTCATTATCAAAACTGTTGGCCTCTCCACCAAGATGACAATGTAGCAGGATCCTAAATTTTCCTCCTCCCATAGACGCATCAGATTTACAGCTGTCATGGAGCAATTTCCCTGGGGAGAAATCCAGAAACTAGACAGTAACTCCCACTCACAGGGCAAGTGGGAAAATATCCACACTACAATGGGTAGGAAAGGCTGAGATACATTCACTCTTGCCATAAACCCTACCTCCCAACACAACACCATGCAATGTGAAGTGAACCCCCAACTTTCAGTTCTCCCTGAGGAGTGAAGAGTTTGGACCCCACATCTACCACTCCAACATTTAAGACTCCCAACCAAGGGATGAGCTCCCCAAAACTTAGGTATGAAAGCCAGTGGGGTGTGTGTTCTTGCTTCCACAGGTCTGCAGCAAATAAGTCAGCAGTTGTTCATGGGAGTGTGAGCCCTCTCCACAGCTCTCCCCCCAGGGATCTGCACAGAGGGAGCAGGCAAGTATGCCTATTTCCCATTCCTTCCCTGGAAGGGGTTTGACTGCCTGCTTTTCAAGTCATTGCCTGATGGGCCACTTTCTAATTAGCAGCATGTAGGTGCTGACTGTGATCCTCCCCAGAGCCTGAAAGAGTCAATGAGCCCCAACATTTATGACTGCCATCTGAGGGACAGGCCCCCAAGTTACCTGATAGCCAACAGGGCTTGCATTCATGAGTCCCTCAGGACTACAGAAAATAAGGATGTACTTTTTAAATGGGCTTGGCAGCATCATCCCAGGCTATATACATGGCTCCAGTACAGAGAAAATCTGAACAGCCCAATTACCAATAAGTACATTGTATCAGTTATTAAAAAATACCCAACAAGAAATTGGGACAGATGGCTTCATGGATGAATTCTACCAAACACTTAAAGAGGAATTAATACCAATTCTTCTTGAACTCTTTCAAAATAGATGAGGAAGGAACACTTCCAAACTCATTTTACAAAGCCAGCATTACCCTGATACCAAAGCTCATGAGGATATCACAAGAAATGAAAACTATAGGTCAATATCCCTGATGAACACAGATGCAAAAATCCTCAACAAAATATCAAAGGGAGATATTAAAATGATCATATACCCACAACCAAGTGGCATTTATCACTAGGATTCAAGTATGGTTCAATGTACACAACTCAATAAATGAAGTACACCACATTGACAAAATGAAGGATAAAAATCATGATCATTTAAATAGGTGTATAAAAACATTTGACAAAGTTAAAATATCTTTCATAATATAAAAGACCACACATACTCTGTCAACAAACTAGGCATAATTACCTCAACACAATGAAGGTCGTATGTGGCAAGCCCACAGTGAATATCATACTCAGTGCTGAAAAGCTAAAAGAAGCATTTCCCAACATCAGGAAGAAGACAAGGTTACCCACTTTCATTTTTATTCAACATAGCACTGGAAGTCCTAATCAGAGCAATAGGCAAGAAAAAAAATAAAGGCATCCAAATTGGTAAGCAAGAGATAAAACTGTCTCTGGTTGCAGATAACATAAAATTATATACTGAAACCCTAAAAACTCCACCAAGAAGTTTTAGAACTAATAAATGAATTCTGTAAATTTGCAGGATATAAAATCCATATACAATAATCAGTTGTGTTTCTATATACTAACAAAGAACTATTGGAAAGAGAAATTAAGAAAACAATTCCATTTACAATAGCATCAAAAAGAATACAATACCCAGAACTAGACTCAAACAAAGTGGTAAATGTACATTGATTAACCATAAAACATTGACTGAAGAAACTGAAGAAAACACAAATAAATGGAAAGGTATTCATGGTCATGGATTGAAATAATTAATATTGTTAAAATGTCCATACTATTGACAGCAATCTACATATTCAATGTAAACCCATCAAAATTCTAATGGCATTTTTTACAAATAGGAAAAGTATAATCCTACACTTTGTATGAAACCACGAAGACCCTGAATTGCTAAAGCAATTTGCAGTACAAAAAGCAAGGCTGGAACCATCACACTTCCTGATTTCAAACTCTATTATAAAGCTAGAGTAATCAAAACAGCTGGTCAAAGGAACAGAACAGAAAGTCCAGAAATAAAACCATGCATATATGGTTGAATAATTTACAACAAAGGAACCAAGAATATACAATGGGAAAAGGACAATCTCTTCAATAAATAATGTTTGGAAAACTAGATATCCACATACACAAAAATGAAACTAAACCCATATTTTACACCATACACACAAATCAACTCAGAATGAATTAAAGACTTTGAATATATGACCTGAAGCCATAAAATTCCTAGAAGAAAACATGGCAGAAGCCCCTTGACATTGACCTTGGCAATTATTGTTTTGGATATGACACCAAAAACAAAGGCAACAAAAGCAAAATAAACAAGCAGATCACATCAAACTAAAAAGCTCCAGCACAGCAAGGGGAACTGTCAACATAATGAGAAGGCACACTATGGAATGGGAGAAAATACTTGCAGACCACAAATCCAAAAAGGGGTTAATATTCAAAGATATATCAAGGAACTCATACAATCCAATAGCAAAAATAAATAACCCAATTAATAAGTGGGCAAAGGACCAGAATAAATATTTTTCCAGAGAAGACATAGAAACTGCCAACAGGTATATATGAAGAGATGCTCCTCACTACTAATCCAGGGAAATGAACATCAATAATAATACCACCATGCGGTGCCACCTCATACCTGCTGAAACAGCCATCATCAAGAAGACAACAGACAACAAATGCCAGCAAGGAGTGTGGATAAAGGGAATCCTTATACGTTGTTGGTGGGAATTTAATATGGTACAGTCACTATGGAAGACAGCATGGAGGCTCCTCAAGAAATTAAAAGTACAACTACCATATGATTCAGCAATCCCACTTTTGCATATATATATCCAAAAGAATGAAATTGCTACCTCAAAGAGATGTTTGTACTCTCATATTCATTGCAGCATTATTCACAATAGCCAAAGTATGAAAACAATCTCTCAAAGGACAAATAAATAAAGAAAATATGGCTTACATATATACAGTGGAATATTACTCAGCTTTAAAAAAAAGAAGGAAATTCTGCCATTTGTGACAAAATGAATAAAACTGGAGGGCACAGTTTTCTAAGAGAAATAAGGTAGAGAAAGACAAATACTCTGTGGAATTACTTATATGAGTAATCCTTTAAAAAAAATTGAACACAGAGAGGGAGTACAATGATTGCCAGAGTCTAGGGGCTGGAGAAAATAGGGAGAAGCTAGTAAACAGGCATAAACTTACAAATATAAGCTGAATAAGGTCTGAGGATCTAATGTATAACAATGGTGACTATGGTTGATAATACTGTGATGACTGTGATAATTAACTCAAATGTTGGAATCCTTTCAAAGTATATACATATATCAAACCATCACATGGTACATTTAAAATACATTACACTTGTATTTATCAGTTATAACTCCATTAAGGTAAAAAAAAATGCTGTGTATTATGGGGAAAAAATAAAAACACAAACCTGTCAAAATTTAGTAACTCCTTTGGTCTGTGATTTAAAGCCAATGATGAGATACTAAATCCTTTTGTTAGTTTATCCTAGAAATTGAGAGCTCCTGTTTAAGATCTAAAAGAGCTCAAAAAAACTGATTAGATATGTCCTCCAGAGTGTGTAATAAATAACACGTTTCTAAAAATAAGCAATTATTGAAAAATGGGTATCTTCATAAAAATGTTTTTTAATTGGGGATGATTTTGCCCCTCGGGAAACATTTGACAATTTCTGGGGACATTTTCTGATTGTCACATCTTCCAGTGGGAAACTTCTAGTGCCTAGAGGCCAGGAATGTGGCTGAGCCTCCAACACCCACGAAGTCATCCAGTCCAGAATGTCAACAGTGCCAAGGAGGAGAAATCTTGCTTTCGAGTATTATCTTCTTTAACATTTCACTCCAAACCTAAAATTTAGTCTATTTACTTAAGAAATTCCAAATTCTAAACCTTAGAGCATTAAATTCATGAACACCAAGACTTCCTATCATTTTCTAACCTATGGAAACAGCAATCACATGTAGTTCAAACTAATACTTTTTATAAACTCTGCTATTCAATATTGTTTTTAAATTATACTCTGTACACTTTTGTCCAGAAAGAAGAAACATGTAATCCTTGAAAGCAGTTCAAAATGCCTCAGGGTTAGGAGAAAGGGAAGACAAGCTACAGATTGGGAGAAAGTATTAGCAAAGGATGTCATTTAGTACTGTTATCCAAAATATGCAAAGAACTCTTAAAATTCAGCAAAAGAAAATGAAAAACTTGATTTTTAAAAAGGGAAACAATCTGACCATATACCTTACCAAAGAAGTTATACAGATAGCAAATAAGCATATGAAAAAAATGCTTAATGTCATAGGTCATTAGGATAATATAAATTAAAACAACGAGATACCACAACACACCTATTAGAATGCCAAAAATCCAGAAGAGTTACACCACCACATGCTGGCAAGAATGTGGGACAAGAGGAACTCTCATTCATTATTGGTGGGAATGGAAAATGGTACAGTTACATTGGAAGAAAATTTGGCTGCTTCTTAGAAAACTAAACATAGGCTTCCCATGCAATCCAGCAACTGCACCCTTTGGAATTTATCCCAGGTTGAAAACATGCCCATGCAAAACTTGCACACAGTTATGTACAGCAGCTTTATTCATAATTGCCAATACTTGGAAACAATCAAGAAGTCCTTCAGTAGGTGAATGGATAAATGAACTGCAGTGAATCCAGACAATGTAGTAGTATTCAGCCCTAAAAATAAGTAAGCTCTCAGGTCCATGAAAAGACACAGAAGAAATTTATGTGCACATTACAAGTGAATGCAGCCAATCGGAAAAGGCCACACATACTACACGATTCCAATTCTGTGATATTCTGGAAAAGGCAAACTACAGAGGCAGTAAAAAGATCAGTGATTTCTAGGGATTAGGAGAGATGAATAGGTGGCCCTCAGAGGATTTGGGGGACAGTGAAAGTCTTCTGTGTGATTCTATAATGGGGCATATATTTCATTCACTACATGTGTCAAAATCTAAAGAAGGAGCACCACCAAACACTAATGTAAATAATGAACTTTGGATGATAAAGACTTGTAGGCTCATCAGTTATAACAAATGGACTGCTCTTATGCAGGCTGTTGATAATGGCAAAGGCTGTGTCTTTTGGCATCAAGAAATATATGGGCATTCTCTGTACTTCCTGCTCAATGTTGCTGTGAACCTAAAACAGCTGTAAAAAAAATGAAGTTTACTACAAAAATAATAATTACTGGTATTGCAGATCAGGATAAACCACTCAAGTTTTTGTTTTCTTCTCCTTTCACTTTAGGTAACTTCAGAAAAGCTCTGATTTTCCATATATATGCATAAGTATAATTTAGTTTTAATTGAATTAAGATATGTTCCTCAGACATTCAGCTCCTTACTGGGAAGCTCATATAGTCTCTATAAATAAGTCTTTAGGTGGAAAGAGCCAAGAGAATCTATACAATTTGCTAGAATTCAGATTCTTCAGGATTTAGCCATGGCTATCTCCTCCAAATTTCCTTCCATCTTCAACTGTCAGTGGTGGTGCTGGCACATGGGCTCTTGGAGAAAGATAAGGGAATTTCTGATTTATAACATTTGCCAATTTTCATGATGTACGTACTTCCACCACAGCCTTTTTCAAGATATCAATGCTTTACAAAGCTTACAAGATTCTTCCTCCTATTCCTATGTCATGTTGTATTTCTCCCAACTCCTTCATTTTATCTGTCATCTCTTTTATGTCTCTAAACCTAAGTTTAAAGAAACTTGTCCATTGTTCCCACAGCCAATTTTCAAAACTATAAGGAAATTTAAACACTAAGAACAGGAATATTTTATAGGATTTCCTTACCTGACCAAACTGATGGAACTTAAAGTATGCAACATTAGACCCGAGAAAGGCACCATTATAAACATCAGTTTCCAGTTGCTTGTCAAATATAAGCCTCGCCACTCTCATAAATGCTTCTCTAATTTTAATAATCATTTAAAATATTTTGTTCCTAATCACAGTTTTCAGGAAAGTGGAAAAAAAAGGCTGGGAGGATAGGAGGAAATCACTCACTTCTAAGAAGCACAATCACATGGCAGATAAACGGTTACCATGTTTCCCCTGCCATGATGCATGAGATGGCTGAAGTTTCTATGTGGTGCATTCTGGGGCACATTCCAGGGCTATCTAGCATTTAACTGCATCCACCCTCTTACTAATGATGTGTGAATAAGCAGGAGTGATAATATCAAGTGATTATCTTCAGTCTACTCTAATTTGTAGTAAAAATCACTTGTAAATCCTAGAACATTATTAAAAAGTAGTGGTGTGACCCAACTAATAATAGATTGCTATCATCTAGTTTGTTTTAAAAAAGCTCTTTAAATCATACATTATTCCTATATGACTAATAAGAAAAATAACATTGAGAAAGATGACACAACACTAAGTGTGAGAAAATTTAGGTTATTTTTTACCCAAGGTCAAAAATTAAGGTAATTTTTTACCCAGTGGATAATAAAACAAAAATCCATTCATTCATTCAACAGGAATATATTAGGTGCTAACATTACTGCATATAAAAAAGGTCTCTGTTATGTTCAGCTTACAGTCTGTTGAGGGACAAAGAATATTAATTCACGATCACAACACAGTAATAAATGCTGTGGTACAACTGTGCATAGAATACTCTTGGGGCACTTAAGTGGGCACCTAAATAATTTTGAGAACAAGAGAGGGAAGTAAAACATAAGCTGAAATTTAAAGAACTATTAGGAGTTAGGTAGATAAATAATGTTGGGAAGAACATGCCCAGAGGTAAAAACACATTGAAAGGCAGTGAAAAAATATGGTCAATTTGAATAACTTAACTAAGTTCAATGCAACTGAATAAAAGAAGGCATAAATATGAATGGTGAGAAAAAAAAGCTAGGTGGTAGGCAGAGGCCAATAATATGAGTAACTACACTTTTTCTTTTTTGCCCAATATACCTCATCTGAAAAATATGCACTCCACTTAGTATCTGCATCTTATTAGAGCAATGATTCTACATTGACAATGTGAATGAAAGGAGGAAATCTCAGAACTTGGAGAGATTGATTGTTAAATCCTCTCAGAAAGCTAAATGAGACCTACTGATGGATCTTGAATAGAGAAATGACACAGTCAAATATGAAATCAAGATAGGTATTTCAGCAGCAGCATAGAGGATTAGAGGAGTGAAAAGTAGACACTGGTCATAAAACATCTGTAATAATTCAAATGAGAAGTACTGATAGTTTCAATTAAGACTGTGATAATGGGAATATACAAGTGGATTCAGGTATTGACTTGTATGTGTTCATGACTGATAGAATATACGAATTTTATAAGATTGAGTAGAGTAGTGCTCCATCTTTCCATTCTGAACATTTTTGGGATTACAGACTTCTCTAATAACATTGATTAAACCCTGGCCTATGATTATAAGGAATTCTTACTAGCTCATGAGTACCATGAATCTAACCAAAACACCAGGTTCAATATCACTATATGGGATTAATCTATAAAGATATGATTACACAAAGAAGAAAAGTTTGGAAAGGAAGGATAATGGTTCATTTATGCTAGATGCATTAATGTGCTTTTAACATCTCAAAGAGGTATTAAAAACTTGGGTTATACTGCTTTGAAAGAGAAATCACTGAACATAACAGTTTTAAACATCCCATCTAAAGACACTATGTAGAGTGAATGAACAATCAAAAAGGATTTGAATCTTTGAGCCATGATCATTTAAGGGGTGGTCAAGAGGCAGAGGTACACATGTGAAGGAAAGGCAAAAAAGAGAAATCTGGACATCAAATTCAGGGATTTCAACTACTACTGTTAGACTCCAGAGATTAAACTCAATATACCCGGGTCATTACTAACTGGCTTCTCCAAAATTTTGATCCAGTAAACATTTTGGTTTAACTTTCTGAGTGGTACTTTATATAATTCTACATTTACATATGTGTTTCCTAAAATTTTAAATAATTAGTAATTATATTTGATATGACTGTGTGTGTGTATGTGTGTGTAGACAATCTCACAAATGCCCTATTTTATAAGTGAAGATAATGAAGTTCATGTTCAAACCTGGATATCGCTTCAGCTCGAGGAATATTCCCACTTTATCACAAGAGATAAATGTAAGTGTAATTGGTTTAGAGTCTATTTATATATTGCTAATTATTGCTGTGTAATGCTTGATGAATCACTGTTGTTGTTTTTTTAATAAACTGTATAGTTTTAGAAAACAAGAGAAGCAAAGTCCAAGATAGTTTCCTCTCTACCCCATTATTTTCTAAAACTAGACTACACTCTTCCTATATCAATGGATAGGAAGCTAACATTATGCAAGAAAATAAAATGACTAGTAACATTCAGGATATAATGAATTTATGATATAAAGTGTTTGCTCATTTTAGACTTTAGTAACTTCTCTTGAAAAATAAGTCCAAGATTCATTGAAACCTTTCCTCATGATTTATGCAACAAAAATTCTTTGTGAAAATAAGAATGGCAGTAATGTATATTTGATGTACTGCACAGTTTGTAAGTCAAAACACAAACTGTCATTTGATACTCAGAATTCCTTGAGCAAGTAATACTCTTGAAAATGGAGGCGTAAGAGAACTGTTTAACAACATAAATTTAGTAAGAGCTAGAGCAATTCTGATCCTAGTCAACTATGCTTACCTTTGAATCTCACTGACATTCTAATACTGCAGATGGAATTACTTTGTTACATCAGTTATTCTATTCAGGGAATATCCCTTTGATGAAGTGCAAGTGAAGAGCATTATTTTGAGTTCTGTTTTTTTGTGGTCATATAACAAAGCTTCAGTGAAATGCATAAGAAGGTTAATTTAGTGTAACAGTGCACAGTTAACTAAAGTGTGCCTAGGTAAACTATCTAAAAATACGAGAATCTCAGAAATACTTGTATTACATCTAAAATATCATGATCATGACATTTTAAGTTTTTGTATTAATTCTGTTGAATGGCTCCCATTACATTAAAGTGTCATTATTTCAAAGAATAAATAATGTCACACTACTTGGAAATATGACTCTTAACACTTTAGTGTGTCTTTTGATCAGGTACACATCACTATTCCCTTCCACCAAGCTTAAAACAGGTCACTCCATTTGCTGTGGTCCTCAGACTAGAATGCTGAGGGGTACTACTCAGTGCTTTGAAAGACCCCAACAGAAAAGTGATGTGTGTCGACACAGGTACCTGGTCAGACAAAAAACAGAGTCTCCAACAGAATAGCAACTTGAATTTTAGAAATCTGAACCTGACTCATTTTGAGCAATGACAGTTATTGTTACATTTCCAGGAAGTTTATACAGACATCCGTTTCTGCCCATCTCTCGAAACAAGGCTAACATTGGACAATCAATGAAAGGTGAACACTGTGCTGACCAGAATTTGACCATATCACAAATATGTTCTCAGTGAGTTTGCTCTACTGAGGAAATCATTCTGCAACAGTAAATACAGCAAGACTTTGACTATACACACAACTTTCTATCACACCACACCATGTGAAAGAAAGAATGGCAAAATAATTGATCTAAGAATTTGAGGTCCAGTGGGGATTTTGAGAATCTAAATATGGCTAAATATTATCATTAATATAAAAAAACAACTTTATTGTTGTTGTTACAGGAAGCATGTCAAAAAAATCTTTGAATATGTCATCCTTATAAAATGAGAGCGAATTAATTAAAAAAATCCTTTCCATCACCTATCTCAAAAACTGCACATAATATGTAATTAGTAAACATTGTGTGAATAATAGTTTTCATATATATATATTTTTTGTTATCATTAATCTACAATTACATGAAGAATATTATGTTTACTAGGCTCTACCCTACCCCAAGTCCCCCCTACAAACCCCATTACAGTCACTGTCCATCAGCATAGTAAGATGTTGTAGAATCACTACTTGTCTTCTCTGTGTTGCACAGCCCTCCCCATCCCCCCCACATTATACATGCTAATCGTAATACTCCCTTTCTTCTTCCCCACCCTTATCCCTCCCTTCCCTCCCATCCTCCCCAGTCCCTTTCCCTTTGGTAACTGTTAGTTCATTCTTGGGTTCTGTGAGTCTGCTGCTGTTTTGTTCCTTCAGTTTTTCTTTGTTCTTATACTCCACATATGAGTGAAATCATTTGGTATTTGTCTTTCTCTGCTTGGCTTATTTGGCTGAGCATAATACCCTCTAGCTCCATCCATGTTGTTGCAAATGGTAGGATTTGTTTTCTTCTTATAGGTGAATAATATTCTATTGTGTGTATATGTACCACATCTTCTTTATCCATTCATCTACTGATGAACACTTAGATTGTTTCCATTTCTTGGCTATTGTAAATAGTGCTGCGATAAACATAGGGGTGCATCTGTTGTTTTAAAACTGCATACTTCAACAAACAAAAAACAATTAATCCAATTAAAAAATGGGCAGAGGAGCTGAGCAGACAGTTCTCCAAAGGAGAAATTCAGATGGCCGACAGACACATGAAAAGATGCTCCACATTGCTAGTTATCAGAGAAATACAAATTAAAACCACAATGAGATATAACCTCACACCAGTAAGGATGGCTACCATCCAAAAGACAAACAACAACAAATGTTGGCAAGGTTGTGGAGAAAGGGTAACCCTCCTACACTGCTGGTGGGAGTTTCCATATATTTTTATTGAAGTATAGTTAATACACAATGTTATATTGGTTCCAAGTATACAACACAGTGGCTCAACAGTTATCCATATTATAAATTCTCACCCAAACTAGTGCAGTTACTGTCAACACAGAAAGAAGTTACAGAACCACTGACTATATTCTCCATGCTGTACTTCCATTCCCATGAACAACTTAAAGTATGATTGAGATTTTTGTGCCCCTTTATCCAACTCACCCTCCCCACCCATCTACCCCATACCCTCCCCTATGGTAAACTAGTCACTTCTCAGTGATTATGAGTCTACTGCTATTTTATTCTTTTTTTTGTTGGTTTGTTTTTTGTTTTTGGACTCCATGTGTAAGTGAAATCATATGGTATTTGTGTTTCTCTGCCTGGCTTCTTTCACTTATCATGATATCTTCTATGTCCATCCATGTTGTCACAAAAGGCAGGATTTCTTTCTTTTTATGGCTGAATAATATTCCATTGTGTATATATACAACCTCCTCTTTATCCATTCATCTATACATGGACACTATGCTTGCTTCCATATTTGGACTACTGTAAATAATGCAGCAATAAACATAGGGGTGCTCATTCTTTTTGAATCAGAGATTTTGTTTTATTTGGGTAAATTCATAGAAGGACAGTTACTGGGTCATAAGTTCTATTTCTAGTCTTTTAAGGAACCTCCATACTGCTTTTCACAGTGGCTACACCAATTGACATTCCTACCAACAATGTAGGAGAGTTCCCCTTTTTTCACTTCCTTGCTAACACTTATTATGTCTTGTCTTTTGGATGGTGACCATTTCTGACTGGTTGAAGTGATACCACATTATGGTTTTGATTTGCATTTCCCTGATGATTAGTGATGAGGAGCATCTTTTCATGTACCTGTCGGCCACCCATATTTCTTCTTTGGAATAATGTTTGTCCAGGTCCTCTGCCCATATTTTAATCAGTTTTTTTTTTTGGTATTGAGGCATATGAGTTCTTTATATACTTTGGATGTTAACCCCTTGTCAGATAAATCACTTATGAATATATTCTCCCATATAGTAGGTTGTCTTTTTGTTCTATTGATGGTATCCTTTGCCATACAGAAGCTTTTTAGTTAGATGTAATCCCACTTGTTCATTTTTGCTTTTGTTTCCCTTTCCCAGAGAGACATATAGAGAAAAAAATTACTCATTATTATGTCCAAGAGACTTTTGCCTATGTTCTACATTAGAAATTTTATGGTTTTATGTCTTACATATAGGTCTCTAATCCATTTCTACTTTACTTTTGTATATGGCATTAGATAGTAATCCAGTTTCATTCTCTTGCATGTAGTTCTCAAGTTCTTCCCACACAAGTTATTGAAGAGACTTTCTTTCCCACATTGTAGATTCATGGCTCCTTTGTCATATATTAATTGACCATATATGTATGGGTTTATATCTGGGCTCTCTATTCTGTTCCATTTGATCAATGGGTCTGTTCTTGTACCAGTACCATACTGTTTTGCATACCATAGATTTGCAATATAGCCTGAAGTCAGGGAAAGTAATACCCCCAGCTTTGTTCTTCTTTCTCAAGATTGCTTTGGCTATTCAGGGTCTTTTGTGGTTCTATAAGAATTTTAGGATTATTTGCTCTAGGTCATTCAAAAATGACATTGGTATTCTGGTAGGGATTGCATTGAATCTGTAAATTGCTTGGGCAAGATGGCCACTTTGAGAAAATCAATTCGCCCTATCCATGAGCACAGGGTAGATTTCATTTATTTGCATCTTTTTTTATCATGATGTTTTATCATGAATGGATGTTGAATTTTCTCAAATGCTTTTTCAGCACCTATTGAGATGATCACATGGTTTTTATCCTTTTTGTTTAATGTGGTGCATCACATGGTTTGAGTTATGATAATTGTACCATCCATTCATCCCTGGAATAAATACCACTTGGTTGTGATGGATGATCCTTTCGATGTATTTTTTAATTTGGTTTGCCAATATTTTGTTGAGGATTTCTGCATCTATGTTCATCAGAGATATTGTTCTATAATTTTCTTTTTTGTAATGCCTTTGTCTGGCTTTGGCATTAGAGTGATGCTGGTCTCACAGAATGAGTTTGGAAGTATTCCTTCCTCTACTTCTTGGAACACTTTAAGAAAGATGGGTATGAGCTCTTCTTTAAATATTTTGCAGAATTCATCTGTGAAGCCATCCAGCTTTGGACTTTTGTTTGTTGTAAGTTTTTTGGTTACCAACTCAATTTCGTTATTGGTAATTGTTCCTATAGATTTTCTGTTTCTTCCTGGTTCAGTCTTCAAGGTTATACTTTTCCAGAAATTTGTCCATTTCTTCAATTTGTCCAATTTATTGGCATATAATTTTTCATAGAATTTCCTAATAATTCTTTGTATTTCTGTATTTCTCCTTTTTCATTTCTGATTTTATTTATGTCCTTTTTCTTCTTGATGAGTCTGGCTTAAGAAGTCTGGCTTAAGGATTTGTCAATTTTGTTTCTTTTCTCAAAGAACCAGCTTGGTTTTTTTCTACTGTTTTATTTTACACCATTTCATTTATTTGTGCTCTGATCTTATTATGTCTCTCCTTCTACTAACTCTGGGTTTCATTTGTTCTTCATTTTCTAGTTTCTTTAATTATGAATTTAGACTGTTTATTTGGGATAGTTCTTGTTTCTTGAAGTAGCCCTGTATTGCAGTGTATTTCCCTCCTAGTACTGCTTTTGCAGTATCCCACATATTTTGAACTGTTATATTTTTGTTTCTTTTGTCTCTGTGTGTTTTGATTTGCCCATTGAGCCACTGATTATTTAGAAGCATGTTGTTTAGCCTCCATGTGTTTGTGGGTTTTTTCTTTTCTTTGTGTAATTTATTTCCAGTCTCATATCATTGTGATCTGGAAAGATGCTTGATACAATTTCAAACTTTTCAAATTTATTAACTCTTTTTATGACCTAGTATGTGATCTATTCTGGAGAATGTTCTATGTGCATTTAAGAAAAATGTATATCCTTCTGTTTTGGGGTGCAGCATTCTGTAGATATCTATTAAGTCCATCTGACATGGTGTGTTGTTCTGTGCCTGTTTCCTCATTCTGGATGTTCTGTCCATTGATGTAAGAGGGGTGTTAAAGTCCCCTAATGTGAATGAGTTACAGTCTATTTCTCCCTTTAGTTCTGCTAGTATTTGTTTTACATATTTAGATGCTCCTATGTTGGGTGCATAGATATTAACAATTGTTAAATCCTCTTGTTGGACTGATCTCTTTATCATTATGTAGTGTTTTTCCTTGTCTGTTGTTACTGTGTTTTGAAGTCTATTTTGTCTGATATAAGTACTGCTACTCCTGCTTTTTCCTTCCTTTTATTTGCATGAAATATCTTTTCCATTTTTTCACTTTTAGGTCTGAAATAAGTCTCTTTAGGCAGCATATAGATGGGTCTTATCCATTCTGCCACTCTATGTCTTTTGATTGGTGTATTCAATTTACATTTAAAGTAGTTACTGATGTATGTACTTATTGCCTTTTTATTGTTTTCTGATTGTTTTTGAAGTTCCTCTATGTTCATGTTCTTTCCTCTCTTATACTCTTCTCTTGTTATTTAATGGTTTTTTTTTTACTGTTGTGATTGAATTTCTTTTTAACTTTTTGTGTATCTATTATAGGCTTTAGGTTTTTGGTTGCCATAAGGTTCATAGATAGTTTCCTAAATATAGAACAGTCTACATTAAGTTTATGGTCATTCGATTTCTAACACAATCTAAAAGTACTTTTTTATTCTTCTCCTCTACACTTAATGTATTAGACATCATAATCTACATTTTTGTATTTCTCTTGACTGATATTGTGTACAGTTGATTTTACAGCTTCTGGGTTTTTTAACTTCATACTTGCTAATAAGTAATTGGTCCACCACCTTTACTATGGGTTTATTTTCACTGATGAAAAATATTCAAGCTTAAGAACATTTCCATCTACAGAAGACCCTTTAACATATCCTGTAAGGCCAATTTAGTGGTAGTAAATTCTTTCAACTTTTATTTAAACTTAATCTCTCCTTCAATTCTGAATGACAATCTTGCTGGGTAGAGGATTCTTGGTTGAAGGTTCTTTTGTTTTAATACATTAAATATTTCATGTCACTCCCTTCTGGCCTATAAAGTTTTTGCTTAAAAATCTGCTGATAGCCTTATGGGGTTTCCTTATTGGTGCCTGTCTCCTCTCTCCTGCTACTTTTAAAATTCTCTCTTTATCTTTATATTTCCATTTTAATTACTTATATGCCTTGGCATTTCTTGGGGTTTCTTTTGTTAGAGTTCTCTGTCTTTCCAGGACCTGGATATCTCTTCCCTTCCCCAGATTGGTGAATTTTTCAACAAGTGTTTCTTCCAAGAGATTTTCTACTTCTTTGTCTCTCTCTTCTCCTTTTGGTACCCTTATTATGCAAATATTGTTTCATTTGGAGCTGTTGCACAGCTCTTAGCAAACTCTCATTCTTAGAAATTCTTTTTTTCTATGTCTTCCTCAGCTTTATTGTGTTCCTGTTCTCTAATTTCCATCTCATTGATTGTCTCCTCTACTTGCAGCATTCTATTATTCATCCCCTCCATTATATTTTTCATTTCAGTTGTATTCTTCAGCTCTGAGTGATTCTTTTCCAAATATTCTTTTACCTTTTTGTTAAAGTTCTCTCCAAGATCATCAAGTCTTTTCTGCAGGTCAGTGAGCATATTTATGACTGTTACTTTGAAATCTTTATCAAGAAGATTATTAATCTCAATTTCATTAAGCCCTCTTTCTGGTGTCCTGTCCTGTAGTTTTGTTTGGAACATATTCCTCTGCCTCCTCATTTTGTCTGGGTTTCTGTGTTTCTTCCTTTTCATTAAATAGATCAGCTATGTCTCCTTGTCTAGAAAGAAATGGCTTTATGAAGAGGGTGTCCTGTAATGCGAAGAAGCTCAAGACTCTTTGCTCACCAGTGCCTGGTTCTCCTTTGTGGTGGAGGCACAATTGTTCTTGGGCTGTGTGTGGTGCCTCCTTTCTGCCTGTCTGCCAGCAGTGGCTCATCTCTGTTAGCAGCAGTGGACAGCTTCCTCAATGCCCTTTGTGAGCGATGAGGTGGTGTTTCTGCTGGGATTTTTGTAGGGAGGGCTGCCCTCTGCCTAGGAGGCAGCAAAATCTGACAGCTGCTGGACCTGCAGGGCGGGTGGGTCAGGTGTGCAAAGCAGAACCTGAGGGGGGTGGGCTAAGCCATCAGTGAGGAGAAGGAACTCTCACAAGCACCTCCCCAGTTGGGCTTGAGAAAACACTGGGAAAGCTGGGAAATCCTCCCCCTGTGTTCCAGGCAGCAAAGTCTGACCACTGCTGGGTTAAGCAGCTTCGGTGGGTGCACAAGCAAGTGCCTTGGGGCTAAGCTGCAAGGTCGAGGGATGGAGTAATTGGGGCTGGCTCCAGTGAGCACCTGACTAATTGGGCTGAGGGCTGGGGAAGCACTGTCCACTTGCCGTTTTTCTTGTAGAGAGAGCTCCTTCTAACCCCCACCTCTCTGTCACACTTCCTGCTGCTGGTAAATCTTTCAAACTACCACCTCTGTATCGGGTCTCAGCAGGAAGACAAAGTGTGCCTGTGTTCCACAAGCAACAGAAGTCAGCCTCCCAGAGTGCCCCAGCTCTCCCTAGTGTCCAGCCCAATGTGGACTTGTGTCCCCAGAGCAGATCTCCAGGGCCAGATGTGCAGAGTTCCTGAGTCCTTATCCCTTCCATGCTCCATTCCTCTCCCTCCCACTTTGGGCTGGGATAGGGAAAGGCCTTGGGTCCCAATCCATCATAGCTTTGCTACTTTACCCTTCTCTGTGTAGTGTTCCCTTCTTTACCAGGTATAGATGATCTGTTCTGCAATCTTCAGGTCATTTTTAGGGTTACTTGTATTTGCTGTCATTCTTTTCCTTGGTGTATATATGAGAGAAAGTTTCTGCCTTGCCTTCCTCCTCTGCCATCTTTTCCCAAGCCTCTTCATATATTTTTTTAATACCCTGGTCTCCTTCAGTATTTCCTTCACCATACTTACTGGAACTTAATTGAAAATTGATTTGTACTTTTCTTCATTTTCTTTATTTTTAAGTTATATCATAACTCTTTGAGGTCAAAAAAGGACATTTTTATATATCCTTATACTTCCCAAAGTGTCTAACTGGTGCTACTCAAATATATTACTTAACTAAATAATTTATAAAATATAATTATCAGTCATAAACCTTTAAAAATTCTTGAAAGGACATTTCATAGTGTTTCTTAAAAACTGAGTCTAGTATTTCAGAATTCAGAGTAATTTTTTTTCTGATCAACAGTACTAATTATTTCATGAAATATTCTCCACAAAATTTAAAATACTGTACATTTTATACTCTGGACTATCCCCTTTCCATTAAGCTCTTCCACACAACTCAATAATTATTCCAACTGGTACATCTGGTATTTTTCCATGTTTGCATTTCTTTCTTAATTGCAGAGGCCTTTATTGGGACACTGAATGCAAATTTATTGAATTTAGGACTATGTCCCACTGATTTTTAAGTTCCTTACAATATTTCCCACTGTGTTTTGAAAATTAGAGAAGCCCATAACATTTTGTACCTGAATGAATCATCCCTTCATAATATAACACTATTATGCAAAAACAGCATAAGAAATTAGTTTGCCCTACCTCAATGTTTGGACAACAATCACTGCAAATGATAAAAAGGTAGATATTAACAGACATTTGTATGTTCTTAAGAGGGAGACATATTCAATCATTTTTCTGGTAATATAGGGACATGTTGCAATCCAAAAAGTTAAAAAACAAACAAATACTGAAGTCATTAACTTCAGCCAATACAGTTTGTGGTCAGTCACTTCATGTTTTATAACCTACATTTGAAAACAAAAAGACAGTAGGAGAGAAAGAAGGCAAAAAGGAGAGGGAGGGAGAAATGAGGAGGAGAAGGAGGAGGAAGAGAAAGAGAAAAAGGAAATGAAGAGAACTTGAGGCCCAAATGAACAATGCATAATTGAACAATCTCAATTAAGTTATATGCTATTGGTAAGGTAACCCTTTAATGTATAGAACTACCACACAGTTTCTGTACAGCTTAAGCTCTTAAAACTTAAATAAGTAACTCTGAAAAAGAGAAAATGCCTTTGGTTAACCAAAATCTAGTTCCTATCAGTTCTCTCCATAGTAAAGAATTCATTTCAAAGTGAATTACAAACATTTTCAACACTCCAGAATAAGTTTAACTCATTTTGGCATTTAACTCAATTATAAATAATACATTGTTGATTATGTATGTGCAGTTTATTCATTTTTAATGTCTAGCATTCACAACTGATTAAATCAGATTGTGCATTCTGAATATTAAACATATTAGATATTTTGAGATTTTACTTCTGTAAATTGAGGAACTCAATTTCATTTAAAAGCAGGTAATAATTAAAATGAAGATTTAGGATAATGTATCACAGTCCACTCAAAATTGGTTTTTACAGGTAGTCTTCCAATAATTTCTTTGTACCTCAATTCTATAGTAATGTCATAAAATACATTAGACAAAATTCCAGGAGGGGAATAAAAAATGCAGTGGGGATGGTAAAATGTAATAACCCTGGCCCAGTAAAGAATTAAATGTGATGAGATCACAAAGCCTTTCCCTCCTTTCTTACATTTGTTCCAACTAAGCTGCTTTGAGATTGACAGCTGAAAATAATAAAAGTCCAATTATTTTGATGAATGCTGCATACTATGTTTGGTGTCTGGAACCAAATTCAGGAAAAGAAATTTTGATCCATTCTCCATACTGCCTAATATCGCCAAATTCATATGACTTATGTCTGTAAGACTATCTTCTTACCCTGAGATGAAGGAGAATCAAGAAATTATTAAGTGACATAAAGGACAAAGTCAAGGAAATCAGATCATTGAAGTTAAAATCAAGGTCTAAGACATATTAATTTTATAAATAAAAATATTTTTTTACATTCTCTGGGCTTCTAATTCACTTAATACATAATTCCAGTAACAATATTCACCTGCCACCTGCTCTGCTTCTTCACAGAGTTGATTCAGTTATGTTAAATAACATCAATGAAAATGATTTTTTAAAATATTAGACCTCAATAAATGTGGACAATGATAATGGTAACATAAATTGTAATTTTAAAAAACAAGGTGATGGTAATGTCAAAGCAGCAGAAAAAGGAGAAAAGAGGTTTCTGGAACTCAATCAAAAAAATTCTTCAACTTTGGCAATTTCGAAAGCGACATTCTCTGTAACAGTTAGGTAATAAAGTATCCTGACATATAAACGTGGTGACAACTTCTAGAGTAGAAACCATATTTTGTTTTATTTTCATGGACAGCAGAATTGCCTTTTAGGCTCAGGTAACTGTTACAGCTAATATTTAATTTATCCTACTACTTTCGCCAAATACGTACACCAAAATACCTCTTAACCTAACCTTCCCACACTCGGTCAAGCAACCCCTCATGGGCTCCAATAGCATAATACACATAAGCCATTCACAGACTTTAACACAAGTAGTGTAATCATGGATTTCTCTGTCTAGACTAAACTTCCTGGTGTCAGGAACTTGTATTCTGTATCTTTGGAAGTATCTTACTCATAGTGAGAACTTATTAAGTAGTCTGAAGGATGCTGGTCAACGAATTGGTTAAATGAGAGTATGTTGTCCCCACCTGCCCTTTCTGGCAGGAACTCAATGGCTTGTTCTTGGTGACTGGTGAGCGCCAGACCAATTAGGTACCAGGAATGGAGAGGAGGAGAGAATGGCCATTTTTTCTCCACCTCTTTCCCCAGATCCACTGGAGGCTGCAGTGGTAAAATCCATTGATATGTAAATAGACTAAGGCCAGGCGGGAGATTCTGGAAAGTCTGCCATTTACCCCACACTCACTCAGTTCCTGGCAAATCGGGACAGTTAGTGCTCTCAGGACAGTTAAAGGATGTATTCAAAGTATTTTTTCCCACTTTCCTGAATCAGAGGGGAAAACTAAAGAACCTCACTTCTTTGATTGCCCATTTCTTACACTGTGTATTAAATAAATTCACCTTCCAGTGTATCCCTGAGACATAATTGTAAAAAATGTAATTGTTTAGATCCTGCACCAAATGTGAATTTACTTTAAAAAAAAAGCACTCTGTGTATGAGGAATCAGAGAAGTCAAAGGTAATGCTATTACTTTTCTGACTTCTCTGGCATGGAGTCAGTAATCCCAGTATTCAGGTTTTCCCCACACAAAATCATGAGCCAGTCCTAAGATACAAATGCCCTCATATTTCCAAAAGAGAAAACATTTTTCTTTAGAGGAACGACCCCTAGGGAGTATTTCTTTTATTTTCTTCCTATTTGAAGCTATATAAATGCTATGAAATCATCCAGAAACTATTGTGCACATAGATGTATATTTGCTGGGAAATCAAAGAATATACTCAGGCATTTTACAGAGCTCTGAGTACAACACAATATATTAGGTACCATGTCAAGTTACATAAGATATAGAAACTATCTCCCCTAAAATGTAGAGCTGACAGATTAAAGCAACTCTCTCTTTTTAAACAAAATATGGTGAGAATTGGTAAATGGAGTATTTATTTTTTCTATTTGTACATTGAGTTGGTCCTTTTGTACTGAATTTATATTATCTCTAAGGTCTCTGTCTACCAGGTGGGTTTCTGATGATGCTATGGATTGAGGGCTTACATCCCCCCAAAATTCATGTTGAAACCATAACCCCGAAAGTGATAGCATTAGGAGGTGGGGCTTTTGAGAGGTAATAGATTTGGAGGAGGTCATGAGATTGGAGGGATTCTTACCCTTATAAGAAGGGGAAGAGAAACCAGAACTTTTTGTCATGTGAGGATAGAGTGAGAAGGCAACTGTTTGCAAGCAGGAAGAGGACCCTAATGAAGCACCTTGATTTTGGACCTCAGAGCCTGCAGGATTATGAAAAGTAAATGTCTGTTCTTTAGCCACTCAGTCTTTGGTATTTTATTACAGCAGCCTGAGCTAAGCCAAATAACGACAGGGATGACACACAAACAAAAATGGTTATGGTACAAAATAATAGACCTTTCTGTGTTTTACTATGTATTAGCTGTTAGTCTACAAGACCAAGTGATTTCATCTCTCCATCCTTATTACCAAGAATACCAGACAGCAGATGAAAGTTGCTGAGTAAGAACATGTGGGATGAGTATTCTATAACATTATAGGACCAATCCTGACCTAAAAGTACAGGCATTTAAGATGTTTTAGTGACACAGTCTAGGAATTAGTATCAAATGTTAATCTAATCCAAAATTTGACTCCAAGACACAATAATTGGCAATCTATTGTTGGTTTAACTGGTAACTTTAGTATTCTAAGTCCACTGCCGCCTTTGTCACTCACTGCAGCACCGAGTCTAGTTCTACTAACAGTTCTTCTATTTATGGTCCAGGTTTTATAGCTGCACTCATGTTCCTGAGGGTCAAATGTGGAAGGAGACACCCTGAGATTTTCTTGCTAGTTTCTTAGGGTCTGGAGTTTTTTCTCTGACCCCTAAAGTGGTATTTGAAGCCCCCTATCTATATATAGATAGGATTTTCTATTAAGGAGAGCCTACTGAGTCCAGTTTTTATTTTGGTTGACCCATAATTGCTCTGCTATCTCCTCTTGGAATCTCCTGTGGTCACATTATGCCCTTGCATTATTAAATACCTGTCTAACTGACCCTACTGCTATCATTTTAATTTGGATAACAAACTCTGCCTCTAAAGAGAAGTGTCTTTCCCTATCTAGTAAATACGGTGATTTCCACATGCAGATGCTGCCCAGTTTGCCTGCGCAATTAAAGTATTCTCCCATACAATTTCTGATGATTACACTCACATTTAAACAATTTAAAATAATTTATTAGTCAGCATAAATATCTTTGTAACAATGGAAGTTTAGGGCAACTTTCGTTGTAACAGATTTATTTGTAAGTAAGCTAATCTATGTCAATTTATTCCAATTTTCAAAGAAGGTATGGTAGATACTGAAATTTCTTTAAAGATGCTTATTTCTGTGATTTGGAAGAACACTATTCAAGGAAAAGAACCACAAGTATAAGTAGAGATCTGGTCATTTCTGAAAAAAAAAGTTTGGTTCTTATACTACTGAAAGAAAATTATACACTGGTATTGCATGTCCTTATATTTCCCAACATTTTCCTAATTTGTTTGTTACTCAAAACTCAAAGATTATTTTGTTTTTCTCTTTTCCTTGGAAAGAAGTATGTTGAAACAAATCAACATTCTATCTAAAAACAATTTTCAAGTTCCCTATTCAGTCTTTCCCTACTCTATCAAATTACTTTCCCTATGTCCACCTTATTTTCTAATCATTACTTTTAGCATTGGAATAAAAATATATGTCCTCCATTAGGCACTTTCTAATGAAGTTAGAACTGCTTTTTACTTCATCTTTGCAGGAAAGCAACTTTTTCAAACTTCTTAAACATAGTTGCCCATACATTGTTAGTACTAGTACATATTTATGTATATGTCATTCATCTTACCAAAATCCCTGAAAGATAATTAAGATAAACTACCATTCAGATAACTAAGGAAATTGTTACCTCATTATTTTCTATCTTAGGCACTTGTTTGTTTATATTTGGTACATCTCTTCTCCACTACAAGATAAGTTTTATTATAGTGTTATCCTTGTCTGTCTTGTTTACATTTTATTCTTAGCATCTGGTTATATTCCTAGCATATAGTAAGTGTTTAATAAATATTAATTAAATGAATCAGTGAATGTGGGCAGCAATGAGATAACACTACCTTTAATAACTCATTATTCTGTGAGTGCACAATTCTGTGGGCACACCTTAGATTTCAAATAAGACATTTTTTAAACACAAATTATCTAGTAATCATTTTTGTATGTGTGAAATTCATGTGTGGATACAATTTTGATCAGCCAGTTTCAAATGAAGCAATAGTCCAAGCCTTGGCCTTCGCATTACTCAGAAAAATACCACTGGTTTCCACATAGTAAGCACTCAAAAAAGACTTATTTTCATGATGGATGGTAAATTATCATGAGATTGTAAATAATATTTCATTAAATGGACTCACATTTGTTACCAATCATGTTTGGAGGCAAGAAGAGTAGTCGCTTATAAAATCAATTCAACTCTAGAATAAAGGAGCCAAATGAAAACTTCCTATTTTGCCTTAATAATAAATGCTGTACAATTATTTGGAATAGGACAAACACATGAATGCCATTATTTCACATCTGCATATATATATAGGAATAAAAATCTTGAAGGCCTAATACTTAAGTAAATTACATAGTTAAAACAGTAAACCTATTCATGGAAAGAAGACTACAAGTCATGATAGGTAGTCAAAAAACTGAAATTTCCATTAAAAGAACACATGCATGCACACTATTTGTGCCTATCAGAAAGACTATTTTAATAGTTCATGTATAACCACAATAATAAATAGGTGATGGAAGACCTTTCAGATGCCAATATAATTTTAGGATAAAAATATACCTGTATTACTGTTCTTGGAGTTGACACATTGTACAATGTAGCAGTGACAATTTACACATCTTTGTGCCCTCACAGAATATTAGATGTAAATAATACTCAACTACGAAAATCTCTCTTGTCCAAAGAATTATCATCTGGTTACATGGGATTGTTTGGCCACTAGTCAGAAAAACAAAATAAAAACCTTAAATTGAGTTGTTTCACACCAAATTCCAAGTACATTAAATTAGGTATTAACAGTACCAGAAGTATTCCAAAGATGATTTTTGAAATAACTTTAGGAAGAATGAACTAGTTTTCCAAAGCTCTTAGTGTTATCTACTAATTTTTTTTCAAGGCTTCAGGAGACAATCACATTGAATTAGACCCGAGGAATTCTATCAATTCCTATAATTCTAGCAAAATAGTGCAAAAATCTTGAGGTTTATTTTGTCGATACAGAAATTGAGGCAGTTAATTATAAAAGATGAATTCACAGTAAAATTACTATGATAGAAGCATTATAAATATTTTTAAATCACCCTATTCCTTAATAGATCATTTCAACTTGATTTTCCTGGTGCTGACTAAAAATCAGGAATGTTATTGAAAATTTTTCTAATAGACATGCTTAAGAGGTATCTAAACAAGAACTAGAAGAAAATTTAATCAAATTTTTAAAAACTGGATCCAAGGATAGAGGAAATTCCACTGGACTGAAAGGTGAAATGACCTGGAAGAGAATGTAGTCTTTGTGTTTATTCAAACTTGGCCAGATTCTTGCTGTGGGTTTTCATGCTTACAGACCCATTCTCACAGATTTCAAATTATCTGACACCTCTGGAAATCTCTGGGGGAAGACATGGTATGTTACTTTATACTGATGTAGTCAGAATTTATACTGATGTAGTACATTAAAGTAAATCAAAAACTAAGAGAGGAGAGAGGGAGAAAGATGGAAGCTAGAGAGTGACAGAAGAAAGGGAACGAGAGTAGTTGCCATTGGTTCTATGACATGAACACCACACAACACGTTGAATAAAGTGACTGAGGATTAGTCTCCTATTCAAAAATAACCTTTGATTTTTGTAAAGTAATTGTGTGATGGAGAAAAACTTTAATAAATATGTTGCAAATTTGCCATCATGTACAATTGATGAATAAATTCCACAAAGACTGGAACATTTAATATAATACAGGCTGAATTTTTCTTAAAGGCATTTAACATGTTTAAGATAAATAACTTAGGAGAACAGTTGAGTCAAAGGAGTGTTTCTAATGAGAAATAAAAGGCTTGTTCCTTTAAATAAGAACATTTCCCTTAGACAAAGTTCTAAAATTCAAGTTCTATATTAAGGTAAATTAATTATTGAGCTATCACAGTAAGTGAAGATATCAAAATAGGTAAAATCAATTCATGTAAAGAAATTATTATTCACAGAGCCTTACTGGTCTAGGATTTTACTCTACTACCTCCTATGCAAAGTACAGTATGATAAAAGTCCATGGAATTATTTCCCAGATAATCAAAATATGAGAGAATGATTCTATTCTCTAGAATCCACTTATATAAATTTTATCCTTTGCAGTTAAAACTTTCAACCAAACCATCTGTCAGATAAGTAGGATAAGGTTTTAATTACTTACAGAATGCAATTATACCATTAATGTTCAGCTAAAATTGAACCCATTCAATTTAATTAGCAATGCAGCTGTGAATAGAAAGAGATGGGTACTTTCAGATAGCCAACACAAGAGATTATAAAAGTGTTTTTTTCTTTTTTGAGTTGCCAGGATTTTGTTCTGGCATAATTCCTATTTCACTTTACTATTCTGAGTATGTATGTGTGTGTGTGCACATAACTACACAAACAGTGTATGGCATATATATGCATATATATATATGTATATATATATATATATATATATGTATACATGCATTTTCTGAAGGAATGTGTGTGTACATATTACATATCATATATATTATATATAACATGTATATATAATGTGTATATAAATAATAACTAAATAATTCCCTATGAATGCATATTCTTTCAGAAAAGTAAGTATTCTCCTATTTTTGGCCAGGACTTTTTATCTGCCCACACACGGCATGGAAATGGAATTAGCTCAACTCAGCTCACTGAGAAACAATGATCCTTTCAATTAAAATTAATGTTTTAGTAAATGCATCCTCACTACAGTAACTACACCAGTCATGGTAAGAGGAAGCTAAAACCATAAAATATAACTAATCATCTGAAAATACCTACAATCTATTTGAGAAGAAATATTTATGTATTGAGCAGTTAAATAAAAATGCAAGGAACACATTTGTAGGATACAAAATAATTGAATAAAATCAACAATATGTATCCTAATATTCTGATGAGAAAAAAATGCAAGCTTGAGAAGAATGAAGTTGAGACTCTTTCTGAACTTGAAAAAAGTTTTATACATTGATAAGCACATAAATAAGGAAAAGGACACTTCAGGTTGAGGCAGTGTGTGGGGGATGGCATGGAGACACAGCAAGAAAGGTGAACTCAGGAGCCAGGCCTCCCTGGACAGTGGGTCAAAGGCTCATGTTGGGAAGCAGCTGTGGGTGCCTGGGGCTGAAGAGCCCAGGAAGCATTCTGAGGAGAGCCATCGTAAGGGTGCTCCTTCCAAGAAGCTTTCGTAAAATCAAATCTCTGAAAGTGAAGCAACTAATTCTTATTCTTTGATTTTGCTAGCACATATGTCTTCTAAATGGAAATATTTTTAAAATGTTAACGCCATGAACATAAGGAAGGGATTAAGAGGGTCAGATCTGTGAGGTTTCTCCTATCACATACCTTGCAGTTGCTATAGCAATGCTTTCACAAGCACAGCCGTAAAGAGAGAAAACTGGCTTGATTAGAACTGACCAGAATTGTTTTAACTTGAGAGCATTAAATAAGTGAAGAGGCAGCAGAGTGATGTGCTAAGACCATGAACACTGAATCTGGTTTGCTTGAGTTCAAATCCTATTAGTATTAATTAATCCTACTAATCCTATTAATATGTAGCTGTGTCGACTGAGAGCTAGTTAATTAAGATCTCTATACTTCATTCTCTCATCTATAAAATAAGGAATTTAATAGTACCTCATAGGGTTTTTGAAAGAATTGAATAATATTTAGAAAAAGCTCTCAGAATGGTAGCTGACATATAAAATTAATATGTCACCTATTATTATTAAAAATTAATTTCATAAATAACATTTACCTAATAAGTAAATTCTCACATTCTAATAACCAGGCAACTACTGAATTTTCTAACTGTGCATACATTATGCTTAATGAGAATCATCCTCAGAATCTAATTCTGTGAAGAACTATATTAATTATAACTTAAGTCCCACCACTGAGTTCTATATAATAAGTTGGATCAAGTTTTAATAAGCAGAATCTAAATTTATAATCTCTTAACTTCACACTTTCTGGGCTAAAAGCCTAATTCTTTCAGGCATACTTTATAAACTCAAATGCCTTTACAGGTCAGATATTTATAATCAATATGTGAAGCAGCAGGAATGAAAGCAATAGCCAACAGCAAGGGCTGGGACCAAATGAAGAGGGTGTTTCCACCAAGAGACAATGAGATTTGGCTACACAAATTTTGTTTGTAGGCAGAATTTGGCTCTCAGACCATCAGTCTGGAATCCTATTAGTGCAAAACTTCATCTTAAAAGAAAAGTTTCACTAGTATTTGGTTATCCACTGTTGCAGGAAACACTTTACCCAAATTTGCTTTGGAAAGGAGGAAATACTGTTTTTTTAATACAATTTTATTTTATTAAGGTATTATTGATATACACTCTTATGAAGGTTTAACATGAAAAACAATGTGGTTACTACATTCACCCATATTATCGAGTCTCCCCCATGCCCCATTGCAGTCACTGTCCATCAGTGAGTAAGATGCCACAGTCACTACTTGTCTTCTCTGTGCTACACTGTCTTCCCCATGATCCCCCTGCAACATGTGTACTAATCGTAATAACTCTCAATTCCCTTCTCCCTCCCTCCCAACGTGCTCTCCCCCACCCCTTCCCTTTGGTAACTACTAGTCCCTTCTTGGACTCTGTGAGTCTGCTGTTACTTTGTTCCTGCAGTTTTGCTTCATTGTTACACTCCACAAATGAGGGAAATCATTTGGTACTTGTCTTTCTCCACCAGGCTTAATACACTGACCACAATATCCTCCAGCTCCATCCATGTTGTTGCAAATGGTAGGATTTGTTTCTTTCATATGGCTGAATAGTATTCCATTGTGTATATGTACCACCTCTTCTTTATCCATTCATCTACTGATGGACACTTAGGTTGCTTCCATATCTTGGCTATTGTAAATAGTGCTGCAATAAACAGGGGTGCATATGTCTTTTTGAATCTGAGATCTTGTATTCTTTGAGTAAATTACTAGGAGTGCAATTCCTGAGTCAAAAGGTATTTCTATTTTTAGTTTTTTGAGGAACCTCCATATTGTTTTCCACAATGGTTGAACTGATTTACATTCCCACCAGCAGTGTAGGAGGGTTCCCCTTTCTCCACAACCTCGCCAACATTTGTTGTTGTTTGTCTTTTGGATGGTGGCCATTCTAACTGGTGTGAGGTAATATCTCACTGTGGTTTTAATTTGCATTTCTCTGATGATTAACGACGTGGAGCATCTTTTTATGTGCCTGTTGGCCATCTGAATTTCTTCTTTGGAGAAGTATCTGTTCATATCCTCACCCATTTTTTAATCAGGTTATTTGCTTTTTGGGTGTTGAGGCATGTGGATTCTTTATATATTTTGGATGTTAACCGCCTGTCGAATATGTCATTTACAAATATTCTCCCATACTGTAGGATGCCTTTTTTGTTCTGCTGATGATGTCCTTGAAGAAGCACTGACTGTTGTAACTTTCTTTTACTCTTTCCTCAGGAAATAGAAATATTGCCAATATCAAATAAAATTATTTTTCCTCCCTAACATTCATTTTCCTCTGCTTTAGGAAATTAAAGGATGTGGAAATGCTCTTTTAGCAAATCTACTCAAGATATAGAATGCTCAACAAATTCTGAAGGTTTTATTTCTATGTTATTCACTCATCAGATATACTAAATATATAAACATAAAAACACACAAGTATTACAGAACCATGCTTTGAATTTCACCAGTTATCAATCCATGATGAAATAAACCTCCAGGTAAACCCCCTAGAGATTGGTCTCATCCAGTTATTACCTTCAGAAACAATTGTATGAATTTTTGCTCAAAAAACTGATGACTAAAATTTGCTGGAATAACTAATCATTATAGAAAAAAAACTAAAAACAACCCAAAAGTTGATCAATAAGGCACCAGTTGTGTAAAGTAGGAGACATCCATGCAATAGAGTATTTTGCAGCTTTAAAAAAGAAATAAACATCTCTTGTTACCTCTGTGTAGATCCTCTAAGATACATAGGTGAAAAACATCAAGGTGGAAGAAAATATGTTAGTATGTTTAAAGTAAGCTAACATTTATCTAAGAAAATGTGGAGATACATAAACACTGAAAGAAAAGTTTACCTATGGAAATGGAAACAGAGGTATAGGTATAAGGGAACAGGTATAAAAAGATACTTTTTAAAATTTTAACTCACAGATTTAAATTTAAAACCTACAAGGATCTACATATTTGTGAAATATATACACATATATAAACATATATACATGCACACACATACATACATCTATACATAAAATACATTAAACTTAAATGAAACAAAAATGCCTAAAAGTGTACAGAGTTGGTAGACAAATCACCCAGAGAGGAGTTTTGGTAAGATGGCAAGTTCAAAAACCTCTAGTTCCTTGTATCGTTACAATAATTTATATCATTGCTACTGATAATGATATTGTATTGTGATAAAAAGTTATGTTAATGCCATTAGAAACAAAGATTTTGAGATATGGAAAAAAGAAATGCAATTAAAAAAATCAAAGAAATTAAGCAAAAGCTCTGTAAATCTGAGTTTCAGCTGAAAATATCTGTAGGAACTCATGATACATTTTCCTTTCAAAAACACATATCTCTTTTTGCTGTCCACTCAAAAGATCAGGAAATGATAAATCCACCAGCAAAGATAATTTCTGTTGCTGAGTTTGTGGTTTCTAAATACCATTCTCCAAGGTTTCTCAGAGCAAGGCTGGCTGACTTCCAGGTCTGTAGGAAGAATCTACAGTATGAGCTTAGACTGTGTTTTTATACCAGAAACCAAGGAAATTGTGGAAGACTGTTATTTTTATGGCCAAGGCACTTTTCATATACCTTAAGGAGCTGCCATAGGCCAAAGTTAGAATATTTTCAGTATCAATAAAGAGATAGTTTCAGTGAATTGAAATGTCTATCTGTATGTATAAATCTATGAATTTATAATTACTTTCAAATAGTATTAAGTCAATTTATTATTTTAAAACTAGTAAAATTGATAAGTGGGAAAGATCAACATTAAAATGTTCTCTACTTTTGAAATTTTTCATAGTAATAAGTTAAAAGCAATTTTCTGGATGTAAAATAAAAAGATCTTGTTACAAAGTTATAATTGTTGACCCACCAAACTGCATTTTGCTCAAAAGCTAAAACATCTGATTTTGACAACCATCTAGGAAGTGGATATTCAAAAATATGAAAGATAAAGACAAATACAGAAAACCTGATATAAAATACCTAGCAACCCACTGAACCTTCAACATATGTTATTAGAGGAACGCAGCATTAGGGTAAACTTTTTTGAAAAGGTTGAGGGTATGTTAATACTTTGTACACGGAGATGGCTAGGATCATGGAAAGTACCAAAATCTGTTCACAGAAAGAGAGGTTTGAAGAGCAACAGTTAGGAGTAGATTTACAGATAATTCTTAACTTCCAATGAGTTGGAATAATTCGATTATCTAATGTTAACTATATTTTAAGCCTGCTGCATTCTGAACCAACAAGTGTTGGAAAATGGAAATAGAGGGTAAAGTACACATGACAGATCCATTTTCGTTTGAGAATGTACCCATCTCTTTGTTCACTTTTGATTTGCTATTTGCTATTTACACATCTGGTGCCATTGAAATTTATAAAGTGACCTCTTTTTCCTTTCTTTCACATACACATACCCAGTGCAGAGAGTTGAACAGTCATACATGCAATGAACACAGTATTTCATGGTTAATGTACCATCTTTTATGAGAATATGCTAGCATAATGATAGAGGGCTGAAGCATGTAATCTATAATTAATACAAAGTGAACTGTCATGTAGGGGAAAATGGGCCTTTCTGCAGAAGTGTAAGTGCAGTCATGGAAACGGCTGCAGCTCTGTGATTGTAATTATTCAACCTCACTAGGGGTCTGCAGCTAGCTATTAAAGTGCTAGTGGTCCCTTGTGGAGTAGTCTCCTAACCAATTAAACTTTCACAAGTCTATTCAGGAGGCACACTTCAGGTTGTCAAGACATTGTGGGACACCACTGTGTTCCATTAAATAGTGTCAAGCACCTGCATTTCTAATGGAACATAATGCTTTCGGTTACCTTTTGCATATAGAATTTGATCAGAGAATTTTCTTTGTCTGATTTGAACAATTTGAATCCCTAGATGATAAAACATTTGTAACTGGAACAGATAAAGGTCTTCAGTTTCTGATACTTAGCAGGGCTGTAGTAATTTAGCATTTTCTCTCTAGTACAAAAGAAAAGCATATGCAGAAGTCAGTGAGAAACAAAGAAGTGTAAAATGTTTGGGATGACTAGCAAATTAAATGCAGTATAGGTTAAAATCAAAAAAGTATTTCACCAGATTTAAAAGTTGTACAGTTATATTTTTAAAAAATTTTGAAATCTAGGAAAATACACAGTGGAAATGCAAAAATATTTCATTATTTCATGAATTAATATCTTCCACTAAAACTATTACAATTTTGATTGCAAATTTCAAAATGAAAATGGGCTAAACTGTCAATAAGTGAAATAAAAATGTTTTTGAGGAATCCAGTAGATACAGCATTATACACTAGAAAAGAGTTTAGATTGGCAACTAAATTACTCATATATATTTATATTATTAAATCACTCATGCTGATAACCTCCTACACCACTGAAAATTTCAGCCTTCTCTCTTGCTGGAAACCAAGAAGTATAATCACCAGTTATATACAAGTTTTAATCATCTTCTGACAGATAAATCAAGTCTATTGCTTCACTTTTGCATGAGCCTTCCACTTTCCACATTCTTCTCATGAATCTCTCTGGCTCACTGGCTTAAGACATCAGTAGGAAAATATTTGGCACTCATGATATACATCACAGAAAATGAGGGTGTTAAATTCTTGGGGGCACATCTGACCTTTGGGTATAAAGGCCAATGGATCAATACTGGTCCAGTTTGCCCCTCACTAGAATCAGTCACCTGTAGCAGTGGCTATTGGGTAATGAAATATCACAGTGCTATCCACTCTTCAATCTTTCACTCCCCAATTCTCACTCCCCCTCCCTGAAATCACCTCCCAAATAAACTACCCTCACACAAGCCTCTTTCTCTTGTTTTTCTTCTGGGAAAACTAGGCTAAGAAATATTGTTCCAAGCTATGCTATTCACTAATTCTATAACCCTATGTAAATAGCGAACACCTTTATGCCACCATTTCAAACCTGTTAACCATGGTATGTAGGCAAGAAAAGCCTCAAAAAATCTAAAACCATGGCTTCAAGAAAAGCATACCCAAGCTTGAAAATATGTAATTTCAATAAGAGTAAGTAAACTTTAGGGAAGGAAGGATATATCTTCATACTTTATGCCTCTTATTAACTTTTGCTTTTTAGTTTGTTTCATTTTGTTTTTGCATTAGGAGGTAAATGGCTAGTCAGTCACTAATAAGGTTTGTTCAGAGGTACATGCCAAGTATGTTCAATTGCCAATCGTGCACAGGTATTGTATCAGCTCCCTGGAGTCTATATAACAATCAAAAAACTGCACAAGCCTTCCTCCATGGACTGGATACCACTTCAAGAAAGCCAACATGCTCTTCTATCGCCCCCTTCCATAACACACACCATTACAAAGAACAGAGGAGACCAGTGCTCCCCAAACAACCAAACTGGATGAAGACAGAGTATGAAGGGTGAGGAATGATCAGCTGAAGTACAATAGGCAGGGAGGGAAAGAACCTTGGTAGAGAAAATAGAAAGGAACTATCACAGGGTTGTTTGTTTTAATGTAATTCATTGGTTCATGTCAGAAAACCAGGCAATTTGAACATGTGTAGACACTAGGAACTGTGCAAAATCTACCACTACTGTATTTTTATTTTACTTCTTAAAGACAAAAATAAGTCCAAGACAAAATTTAAAAAGGCTATTCATAAACTTGTAGCAAGGAAACATTTCAGCCATCACTTTTACTTCAGCAAGGAGTCTGAGGTAGTAGAATACATTTTATATGGTAAAAGGAAAGCAGAGCCTCTGACAAGCATTCTAGAAAGGGGGGATTGTTACGTCTGAAGTAGGGGAGACTTTCTGATTGGTCTTCAGGCACACTGATCAGATTTTGGTTGGCTGCAGTGGGACAATCAGTTTTGGGAACAGTTTTTAAATGGAAGACTGTTCAGTATTATTGTTTTCTGTGCCCAGTAATTTCTTGGAAAGTGTAAGGGCCCATGGGGTTCTTTATGGCAGACAAATCATCCTGTCCCCGCAGACAGGATTTGCCTGAAATTTTCCCAGCAGTAGGGCTGCTATGTCAGGCAGTTGGTCACATTTCACTCAGCCACTCCAAACAAAACCCCAAATTCTAATAATGTCTGATAGCATAAGAAAGTGTTAACAATACAATAAAAACCATAGTTATAGATATTGTATAAATGTTACATATAGCATGATAATAGACAGACAGATCCCAGATAGTTACTTGATTTCAAAGGTTTAGTTTTCTGATTTGGAAAATATGCTAACATCTATTTAACAGAGTCATTTCCAGATTTTGCGAGATACAGGAGAAAACTGATCATATAGTGCAGAGCACATATATATTTATGTACATCTGTCATACTCAGAAAGATGTTTAAAAGTGTCACAGTAATTCTGAGGTGACAAAATCATCCCCATTTGCCCCAAATTTTTCCAATTTTAAAACTGAAAGTACAATATCAAGGGAACTTCTTTAGTCCTGAATAAGTCAGGACTATTGGTTACCTTAAGTACTTCCTAAAGGTGAAATTCATTTTTAGCTCAGATGCTAAGAATGAATAATCCCTTCCCAATAAACATGATTTTAAAACTATAATCAAGATCACTGCAATCATAATGTAGTTTTCTAACCCAAAAACATTCTCAACTAAGAGAACACACAATTGCCAGAGACAGAACTCATAGGTTAGAGTCAAAGCTACCCAATTATGCAGCCTTGTTTGGCTGGAATCAGAACAAAAGGTGCTAATGTAAGCAGGATACAAATTGAGCACAGAACTACTTTGAGCCAAATAAAGGTGATGCAGAAGAGAATACAAATTGAACATCCATAACACCATTCCCTAATGATCCCTAATGAAGATCATTATTGATTCCTTATGAGGATATACAAGAACTGAAGCCAGACCTCCCTATTTTTTATATATAGTATATGCATGCACATACAATATATACTCTGTGCATAGAATAAGATGGTTTGGATGTGTTTTTTTTTTTTAATCCTCACCAAATGATTCCCATGTTTTGCTAATCACTGTATCCCTAATATATATTTGACAATAGGTACAGGATAAATGCATTCAACTGAAAAAAAGAAATGAATAACTTGGTGGATGAAATTAATTCCCTACTTACAAATCCCTTTAGTTATTTATGCCCTGTACCTGTATCAGGTCAAGAGCCTCTGTAGGCCAGAGTAAGAAAAAGCAGTTTATACTTATACAGGAATGTTTTTGCTATACATGATATACATTGCTTATTTATATACACTTGTATTGTATAGCATTGGTAACTGAGATAATCAATGGGTTATTAGCACTATCCAAAAATGAAGATGAAATAAATGATAGATACGTTGTATTAAACTACCCTCTTGAAAGGAGATTAACATACATTATATTCCCAAGATCTTTCTGAGTAAACAGTATTCTGAATTAATGCAGTGTTGCTACTCAGTATTGGATGTGTTAACCCTAACAGGGAAGCATTTTTCACAGTAATAATAGTTGCTAATATTTAGTGATTTCTTACCATGTGCTAAGGTATTTGATACATAGTTTTCATTAATTTTGAGGTAGTATTTCAACTACCTATATTTTCAGAACAGAAAATTTAGTCTTAGAAAAACAAAGTGATTTACTCTTACTCTAAGTCAAACTGTCAAATTGGGATTCAATGCAAATCTGTCTTGTTCTGATAGTAAATAGAATTCACAAATAGTTAGAAAACTATTAAACCAAATGTTCAGAACCAAAAATTAAATTATGAACACAGTTTTACTTGCCTTACTCTCTCAGAATGGGAAAAAATATTAAAAATTTCTAGTTAAGTGCCTCAGTATCATCCAAGGAAGTAAATTTCTAAGGAAACCGCTTAAAATACATATTCAGCAGGCTACCGACAATTTTAGGACCTATCTATGAAGTTACTCATCCTGTTACTTGCTACAGTTTCAAGAGGTTTGCTCTAAATGAATTAAGAAGTACTTGCTATAAATGAATTAAGAAGATGAGACCAACATCAAAAAGACTCTCCTCTTAAGGAATTTCTAACATAGGCCTCATCTGAGCTGACTCTTGAAGCTGAGTGAAAGCTCTTTTCAATAATATGCACTATTCTTTTCCCAAGATGATTCTTTGGATTTGCTGCATAAATATCTGACATTTAAGAACAGGGGGGAAAAAAGTCTTTTGCTGTTTCAAATCATTTAGTGTAAATTATTTTGAAAATTCCACTGTCAGGAGACTTCTGCAAGACAGCAGTGTAGGAAGATCCTGAACTCACCTCCTCTCACAGATACACTGAATCTGCAGCTACACATGGATCATTTCCCTCTGAAAAAGATCTGAAAACTAGATGAACTACTTCTCCACAAGAAAGGATAAAAATATGACATTGAGACAGGAAGGAGAGGCAAAGACGGGGTCTTGCAAAAAAACCCCACCTCTAGCACAGCAACACACAGTAGGGAGGGATCTCACCAGGCCGGGGCTTCTCTCACAGAAACATGGGGTCAGTGTACTATATTAGGCACTGAGAACCCCTGAGAACTGCACCAGAGAGATGAGCCCTCAAAATGTCTGCCTTAGAAATCCATGAGACTGGCTGATGTCCAAGGGACCCAAAGTGCTATAGGAAACTGAGATTCCCCTTTTAACGGGCTCGTTTGTGGTCCAGCTCACCCTGAGATCCAGTGAAAATAGTGCAATTTGTAAAGTAATTACACTGTATTTGAAGAAGACTCATTTCCTAATCTAAAAGTATCTTCTGGAGGAGAGGGAACAGTTGAAACTCTCCCAAGGGATGGAGGCCCTAGCAGATACCACTTTTGCACTCTCCACCACAGGTGGGTGAACTCAAACGTGGCAACCTCCATCCACCTTGCTAAGACAAGTGGAGGAAGGTGCTCAAGACACTATTCTGCTGCCTAGCTGAACCCAGAGAGGGCAGTCAGTTGCGGCACTCCCCTCCCAATTTCTGAGGCAGATGACCACATTCTCCCTAGCTAAAGTTGGCAGATGTTGGTGGGTTGGGCACTTCCCTGCTCCTTAAACAGTGCTGGTGAGCAATCAGAGCATTCTCCCATTCCCAGCCCATCACTGCACACACACAAGGTACTTTCCTGCATTGATGAAGCCCATGGCTCATATATTCAAAACATTTTCCCACTGCCTTTCTGAAGCTAGCAAGCATACCCCACTCCTACGCTCTTCAGATGCCTAGCAGGTACATATATTACACACAGAGGACACCCCTTGATAACCTGTCTCTGGTGGCCAAGGGACCTGGTGTTTCAGAGCTCCACAGAAATGAAGCAATTGGAAAGACAGTTCTTAGCAGGCCACCCTACCATTACCACCACCAGTGCATTGCACAGACAGCAGACTGAAATACCCCAGAAAAAAATATATTTACTTAGCCTAGACTTTCAGCTGAGGATCAGACTTCAGCCTTCCCACACATCTAGAGGCAAAGGAGGTGCTCCTAGGGAATATAAGAAGGCATCCTTGCATACCATCCTTGCACACTCCTTTGGCCTTGCTACAGCAAAATGAGGCCTCCTAGAAATGAGCTTATACTCTTATCTGGAGCCCCGACTTTGCAACTCTAGCCCAGGGGACACCTATGGATCTCCTGGTCTGGAAGAAAGATGGATTATTATCGTGGCCCCACATAACTTATGTTTTTGCATAATTTAAAATCTGCTGCCTGAGGATCTAGACTCCAATTAGCCTGAAACTAGGTGTTATATGAGATTCTTCCCCTTGTAACACTGACAGGTCTTGGAATACTCTAAACAATAAGGGCATTTCAAGAATAAATCAGGCAGTTTAGTCAATCACAAAAGTTCAAGAGACAACCAAGAGCTAGGGCAAGGTTGAATCAGAAGGTTTATCACCTATACACTCCTTTAAGACTAACAGAGGTAGCTGTTTCACCTGATAGAAACAAACACACAGAGTCAACCAAAATGATGAAATGGATAAATATGTTCCAAACTAAAGAATAAGACAAAATGTCAACAGAAAACGCTAATAAAATGGATATATGTAATCTACCTGATAAAGATTCTGAGTAATGGTGATAACGATGGTCACTAAACTTTTGATAGAAAATCTAGGAAAATACCCACCAGATTTCACAGGACTGAAGGGTACAAAAACTGAACTGATAAATATGCTAGAAGGTTTCAACAGCAGATAAGATTCCATATCATAAGCTGGAAGATAATGAAATGGAACACACACAAGCAGAGCAGCAGAAAGAAAAAAAGGAATTTTTAAAAATGAGGATAACCTAAGGGATAACAGAAAGTGGAAAAACATTCACATTATATGGGTCCTGGGAGAAGAGAGAGAGAAAGGGGCAGAAAACTTGTTTGAAGAAATAATGGCTGAAAACTTCCCTAACCTAGAGAAGGAAAAAGACATCCAACAAAGAACATAGTTGAAGAAGAAAAATAATAAAGGTCACAGTGGAAATAAATAGAGGACTAAAAGACAGTGGAAAAGATCAATGAAACTTAGAGATGGTTCCCTGAAGAGATAAACAAAATTAACAGGTTATTCTCACCAAGAAAAAAAAGAGAGGGATCAAATAAATAAGAAATGAAAGAGGATAAGTTACAATTAATGTCACAAAAGTACAGAGGATCATAGCAAGATACTATGAACAATTATACACTAACAAACTGAACAACCTAGAAGATATAGAAAAATTCCTAGAAACTGAGAATCTTCTAAGAACGAATCATAAAGAAATATAAAATCTTAATAGGCCAATTACTAGTAAGGAGATTGAACATTAACCAAAAACCTCTCAAGAAACAAAAGTCCATAACCAGACAGCTTCACTGGTAAATTCTATCAAACATTCAAAGATTTAATAACTATCCTTCTCAAACTGTCACAAAGACTAGAGAGAAGAGAATGGATCCAAACTAATTTTATGAGGCCAGCATTACCACCAACACCAGATGATGATGCTACAAAAAAATTAAATTACAGTCCAAAATTCCAGAAAGCAGAGATGCAAAAATACTCAACAAAATACTAGCAAACTGAATTCAACAATCCATTAAAAGGATCATATACCATGATCAAATGGGATTTATTCCAGGCATACAAGAGTAATTTAACATCCACAAATCAATCAAATGATATACTATGTTAGCAAAATGAAAGATAAAAGGTTTTTTGATCATCTCAACAGACACAGAAAAAGCATTGACAAAATTTGACATCCGTTTATGATAAAAACTCTCAAGTAAGTGGGTACAGAGAGAATGTATATCAACATAATCAAGGTCTTATGTGACAAACCCACAGCTAATAACACACTCAATGTTAAAAAGCTTAAAGCTTTTCCCTTGATCAGAAGCAAGATAAGGAAACCCATTCTCCTAGTTTTATTCATCATTCACAGACACAGCAATTAAGCAAGTAACAAAATAAAAGGAAAAAAGAAAGTAGAACTCACTCTTTGCTGATGACATGATATATACAGAAAACCCCAAAGAATCCATCAAGAAACTTTTACAACTAATAAATGAAGTCAGTCAAGTTGCAAGACACAAAATTAGTATGCAAAAGTATGTTGCATTTCTACCCAGTAATAAACTACTAGGCAGAGAAATCAAGAAAACAATACCGTTTACAATCATTTCAAAAATAAAATAAATAAAATACCTAGGAAAATTTTAACCAAGGAGGTGAGAGACCTATACACTGAAAACTATAAAGATAAACTGATGGAAGAAATTTAAGATGACAGAAATAAAACAGAAAGACATCCAGGCTCATAGACTGGAAGATATTTTGGAGGGTTGGGTATATTTCTTCCATTGAAATATGATGGACATACAGTAAAATGCACAAATTTTAGTGCACAGCTTTATGAATTTTGATGTGTGTATACATGGAAGAAGTATATTGTTAAAATAATATCCACACTACCCAAAGCAGGCTAAAATCCCAAACAAAATTAAATGGCATTTTTCACAGAACTAGAATAAATAATTCTAAAATCTGTATGGAATCACAGAAGATCCTGAATAGCAAAAACAACCTTGAGAAACAAGAACAAAGCCAGAGGTATCACACTCCCCAATTTCAAAGTATACCACAAAGCTAGAGAAATCAAAACAGTATGGTATTGCCATAAAAAGAAACACACAGATGAATGGACCAGAATAGAGAGCACAGAGATAAACCCGTGCATATATGGTCAATTAACCTATGACAAAGGAGGCAGAACATACAATGGGAAATGAAGAGTCTCTTCAATAAATAATGTTGGGAAAACTGGATAGCTACATGCAAAATAATAAAACTGAACCAATATCTTATACCATATACGAAAACTAACTCAAAATGGATTAAAGACTTGAATGTAACACCTGAAAACTAAAACTCCTAGAAGAAAACATAAGCAGAGACTTTTTTGGATCTGACTCCAAAGGCAAGGAAAACAAAAGCCAGAATAAACGAGTGAGATGACATCAGACTAAAAAGCTTCTGCACAGTGAAGGAAATCATCAAAAAATGAAAAGCAACCTACTTAATGGGAGGAGATATTTGCAAATCAAACATCCAATAATTGGTTAAAATCAAAAATATAGAAAGACATATAAATCAACAGCAAAAAAAAAACTATCAGATTAAAAATTGAAACTAAGGTCTAAGTAGACATTTTTCTGGAGAAGACATATAGCTGGTCAACAGGCACATGAAAAGTTGCTCAACATCATTAATCATCAGGGAGATGCAAATCAAAACCACAATGAGTTATCACCTTACACCTGTCAGAATGGCTATTATCAAAAAAGAAATAACAAATGTTGGCAAGGATGTGGAAAAAAGGGAACCCTCATACACTGCTGGTGGGAATAGAAATTGATGTAGTCAGTAATAAAAACAGTGTGGAGGTTTCTCAAAACATTATGAATCGAACTTCCATAAGATCCAGCAATTCCATTACTGGGTATCAATCTTAAGAAAACAAACACATTAATTGAAAAGATATATGCACCCTTGTGTTCAATGCAGCATTATCTACAATAGCAAAGATATGAAAACAACCAAAGAGTCATCAATGGATCAATGGACAAAGATGTGGTATATGTATGTACATTGTAAAAAAATAATGAAAGCTTGCCATTTGGGACAACACGAATGGACCTTGAGGATATTAGGCTAAGTGAAAGAAGACAAAGGCAAATACCACATTATTTCACTTATATGTAGAATCTAAAAAGCAAAACAAGCAAAATAAATAAAGCAAAACCCAGACTAGATAAAGAGAACAGTTGGTGGGTGCAAGAGGGAGGGAATTTGTTTGGGGTGAGGCATGTAGCTCCTGGGGGAAGGGAGTTCCCCTCCGGAATAAGTTCCCGGTCAATCTGGTGAAACCAAACTAAATCAAGGGGAAGAGCAGGTTGTTAGAATGGCTTTTATTTCTTGGGTTCACTAGCCAGGCCCTGCACCATCTGTCTGCTCCATCTCTCCCTGCCTGCACCTCCCAGGAGAACCTCAATGGGCGAGTCCCCGGTGACGGGCAAACAGCAGACCAATTAGATACCAGGAACTGAGGGGAGGAGAGAATGGCCATTTTCTCTCCACTCCTTGACCCAGATCAACGGATGGCTCTGCTGTCGTAAATATCCATTGGTATGTAAATGGACTAAGGCCAGGCAGGAAATTCTTGAAATTCTAGTGAAAATTTCCATTTAACCCACGGAGGGGTGCAAAATAGGTAAAGGGGATGAAAAAGTACAAAATTCTCATTGTAAAATATGCAAGTCATGAGAATGTAATGTACACCATGGGGAATAGAGTAAAAAACATCGTTATTAACTTTGTGTGATGATAGATGGTAACTAGGTTTATTGTGGTGATCATTTCATAAAGTATACAAATGTTGAATCACTATGTTGTACACCTGAAACTAATATACTATTGGAAGTCAATTATATCTCAACAAAAAAAGAAAGAAAATTCCATCAGAGTTATTTTCTTTTCTCTAACTCTTTAAAGGTCTATGCCTTTGAATATCAGAATAAGAACTGCTTAACATCTGACAGATTATCTTTAAAGGTAGCATCACCATATTTTCTTTTTAGAAACAGTCTTATCTAATTCCAGCAGACCTTGTGGTGTCAATGGCTTAAATCAAGGATTGGCAGACATTACAGATGAATCCCCACTCAAGGCACAGTGCCTGCACTATTGACGCCTGCCTCCCATTGTGCTGCCAAAGTACAAATTCCAGACTATCTTACTCAAATAATTATTCTCTTGATAGTTAAGGCTTTGAAAACAAGAAAAAATTAACAAGATTTTAGAAAAATAAGATTGGAATTGCTCTTTTTAAGGGAAAGGGGAAGAGCAATACCCTTCCACCCTATAAGAAAGTCTGAACCCTTATATCTCCTTCTCAAAGGCACTGCAACACCGAACATCAAGAATTAAAAATAACAAATTTGAAGGAGCACACATTCTCTAATTATAATATTCTTCTCACCAATTTTTAAAATATCTTTAAGCTTTTATTTAAGTGCAATGATCCACAATGGATTTTAGATCTTGTTGAAAGCAGCCACGTACATGGACTGCACATAGTCCTCAAAAGCATTGATCTGCTCCTCTAGCATATCTGTTCCAACTTTATCATCTTCAACTACACATTGTACTTGAACTTTTAAATTCCATACCCCACTGCAAGTAGTTTAGAAGAGCCCCAGACCAAACCGTCTGCTTGAATGCTTCTAATACGCTCCTCTAATTTTACCATGTCTGTCTCATCATTCAGATTCATGTCTAATATGATGGAAGATTTGGTGACAAGTGCAGGTTTTTTGGCTTTCTTTGACTCATATTGCTGCTCACTAAATTTTAATCAGCAAGGGGATATAGACTTTTCTAGGCTGTTTCTATGTTCTGCTACTAAGTCTGGAAATATCAACTATGTTTCATCATTAGTTGTGTACCATGTGCTCCCTTATTGGTTCCAAATTGTTACTAACATAGTGTTCCATCATAAAAAATAATAACACAAATTATGTTTTAAGACTTGCTCCTAATCATTTGCTCTTGACAGTTGTGCTAACACATTCTGCTCAAAGCACTGCATAGATAGTCAAATCAGACTACCACAGATGAGAAAACTTACTCAATGTCTAGATTTACTAAGCATTTAAAGAATATAGGTAGGCATAAAGCAAAATCTACAGGTTCAATGCAATCCTTATCAAAATACCAACAGCATTCTTCAACAAACTATAACAAATAGTTCTAAAATTCATATGGAACCACAAAAGACCCCGAATAGCCAAAGCAATCCTGAGAAGGAAGAATAAAGCTGGGAGAATTATGCTCCCCAACTTCAAGCTTTACTACAAAGCCACAGTAATCAGGACAATTTGGTACTGGCACAAGAACAGACCCACAAATCAATGGAACAGAACAGATAGTCCAGATATAAACCCACACATATAAGGCCAATTAATATACAATATAAAGGAACCATGGATATACAATGGGGAAATGACAGCCTCTTCACAACTGGTGTTGGCAAAACTGGACAGCTACATGTAAGAATGAAACTGGATTATTGTCTAACTCCACACACAAAAGTAAACTCGAGGTGGATCAAAGACCTGAATGTAAGTCATGAAACCATAAAACTCTTAGAAGAAAACATAAGTAAAAATCTCTTGAATATATAAACATGAGCAACTTTTTCATGAACCCATCTCCTCGGGCAAGAGAAACAAAAGCAAAAATGAACAAATGGGACTACATCAAACTAAAAAGCTTCTGTACAGCAAAGGACACCATCAGTAGAACAAAAAGGCATCATAATGTATGGGAGAATATACTCATAAATGATATATCAAATAAGGGGTTAAATTCAAAATACATAAAGAACTCAAATGCCTCAACTCCCAAAAAACAAATAACCCAATTTAAAAATGGGCAGAGGATCTGAATAGACACTTCTCCAAAGAAGAAATTCAGATGGCCAACAGGCACATGAAAAGATGCCCCACATCGCTAGTCATCAGGGAAATGCAAATTAAAACCACAATGAGATATCACCTCACACCAGTTAGGATGGCCAACATCCAAAAGATAAGCAACAACAAATGCTGGTGAGAATGTGGTGAAAGGGAAACCCTCCTACACTGTTGGTGGGAATGTAAATTGGTGTAACCATTGTGGAAAGCAATGTGGAGATTCCTCGAAAAAGTAAAAATAGAAATACCATTCGACCCAGGAATTCCTCTCCTAGGAATTTACCTGAAGAGAACAAGATCCCAGATCCAAAAATACATAAACACCCCTTTGTTTATTACAGCACTATTTACAATAGCCAAGATATGGAAGCAACCTAAGTGTCCATCGATAGATGAATGGATAAAGAGGTGGTACATATACACAATGGAATACTACTCAGCCATAAGAAAAGGGCAAATCCTACCATTTGCAGCAACATGGATGGAGCTAGAGGGTATTATACTCAGTGAAATAAGCCAGGTGGAGAAAGACAAGTACCAAATTGTTTCCCTCATTTGTGGAGTATAACAAAGCAAAACTGAAGGTACAAAACAGCAGCAGACTCACAGATTCCAAGAAGGTACTAGTGGTTACCAAAGGGAAAGGGAGTGGAGAGGGTGGGGGGAGAGAAGGAGAAGGGGATTAAGGGGCATTATGATTAGCACACATAACATAGGGGGGACACGGGGAAGGCAGTACAGCACAGAGAAGACATGCTGTGACTCTGTAGCATCTTAGTATGCTGATGGATAATGATTGCAATGCGGTATGTGGGGGGGACTTGATAATATAGGTGGATGTACTAACCCCATTGTTGTTCAAGTGAAACCTTCATAAGCATGTATAGCAATGGTATCTTAATACAAAAATTTTTTAAAGAATATAGGTATGCAAAAGGTCTGGGTGATGCAAGAAGAGGTCTGAGTCTTCCTATGTGGCTCCCTCATCCCTTCTTGTGGCATCAGGAATGTACTCCTAGTCCAGAATAATAGACAAATTCTCTGAGAGAAATACCCGAGTCCCCTCAGACAGCAGAGAACACATAAGTCATGAAATGTTGCCCTTTTGTACTCCAAAGAATTGTATGAGAGCCATGTCTCATAAGTCCATAGACTGTTGGTTTGTCTTACCACAAACAATCCTAAACCCAGGACATTCTGCTCAAAGCACTGTACAGATAGGGACTCCTCTCCTTGCAATTTCATTAGTATATTTGCCCAGAGGTCCAGCTATCATATTCACAAGGAGAATAAACCTAGCCACCTGCCTTCTTTGCTTCCTCTTGAAAAGGCACACTCACCCAAAGCTCCATCCAGCAACTGGAGAAGAAATGAACCAGAGGGAACGTTTTAACTTCTTGCTCTAGCAATTGACCTTGAAGAAACACATGGACAACCAACCAATCAAGATAGTAAGGACTCAATGGTTCAGTGACTAGGTGGACCTTTTATGCACAGGCTCCATGATCACAAACAGAAAGTGTTCCTTTCCCTTGTGGAATCCTACTCACTCTTGAATTTGTGAATAAAGACGATAAATGACTGTCCACATTCTCTTTTAAGAATTTTCGAGTGAAGCTATCCTGTTGATCTCATTATGAAAACCTAATACCTGTGATTTAGCAACAGCTATATCAGAACTGAATTTCTAGAATGCAATCTCACTGGTTATATTTAATTCATCTTGTAAGATAAGGCAGGTAGCTTAAATGAGAATGCAAGACTTCTGATTTTGTTAAATATACGAACATTTACTAATGGTGTACCTCATACCTCAGTTTATCAAATATTCCAGTCCTAAAAAAGCTAGTTTTAAGTAAATATCAAACTACTCACCATGCTTGAGAGTAGTCATTTTAAAACCTAGTTTATCTCCAATGTGAAGGTTACATTAATTTCCTTATCACTGATAGTTGATGGTATATTACTTCTACCCATTGCTATCCATCCTTTTTTTTAAAGAGGGTAGAACTTAATTATTGACATAGGATGTTCACAATATATAATTTTTTCATTAAGGTATCATTGATATACATTCCTATGAAGGTTTTACAAGAAAAACAAGCTATCCATCCTTTTTAATAAAATAAAAATGATAGAAATAACCTTTATTTGGTTCCTAATATATGCCAAGGCTTTGTCCCAGATGTTTTAATCAATCATTGTATTTAAATAAATGCTATTCTTGTTAATGCCAAAAAATAGGTGCATTTAGAGTGGGTACACCAGTTCACCAATTCAAGTCTTTACTACCATAATTCTATGATGCCCAATTCCTTAAAGCGGTATTCAAAAGCCAATGTAAATGACCAAAATGCTATTCCATTGAGTCTCAACCCCTTAAACAAATGCAAAGAGGGATTTTAAATCACACCTAATTCCTGAGTTTATTGGCTTTTAAAAAGTCATATCTTTATTTCAATGAAAATTGTATATTAAATTCTTATTCTTTAATTATTTGTGGTTTATTACCAGTTTCCCTCCTCTCTCCCTTTCACTCACATCAACACTTTCTCCCCATAACTTGCTGCCTTTAGAAAAGATAGTGTATTATCTTTTTTCAGGTGTACATCTCATCTTATCCAATGGGCTTACTGCCAAAATGAGGCCAAAGCTGGCATTAGTAATTTTTTACTACCTATTATAGTTGAATTTATTTGAGTATTCAAGAGATTATTTGTATTAAAAAATTGCCTACTAAGGAAGAATTAGCTTTCCAATAGTTTGATTCCAAAATGAAATTTTAAAAACAGATAATTGCTCTGAACTTAAACAGAGCAACTACTAAAATTCCATTCCTAATTATTTGGCTGCATATTTCTTCCTTGCATTTTGCATTCAAGAATGACAATTTTTAGATTATTTTTTCTCCTTACTTCAGGAAAGACCTTTCTAAAGTTTGCATTAGCTTGTAAGTAAAACTTTGCTTTTCATAAATACACACTTATTATATAGTGTAGACAGGAAAAATATAGAAGAAACTATGTCTTTTCAAGAAAACACCAATCTTTCTGTCAACTCATATGTTAAACAAAAAGGAATTAAAGAATGTCATATGAATCCTTTAATGTTATTTCCAACATCCTTATTTTTCTATGAAATACTTTATTTTAATGATACATTCAACATCTCAAATTTGAAGATCAAAGATTAAATACAATATTAGGTTAAAATGTATCAATAATTATTCATTACAACATGTTCCTTACCTTGGAAATATAGTTTAGAATAACAAATAGGAAAATTAATGTGAAATTGTTCTTAGTTTAAAATCTTATTCAAGAATTCTTCTGTAAGATTAAACTTGATTAATTTACTGCTGAGATAGTATAGAAAACTGGTCAAGCAACTCAAATGTTACTAATGCTGGGTTTCTACTTTTTTGTTCTTCCTGCAAAATAATCCCATTTCTACTTAAAGCCCTACTAGGAATGTTCAGTGACATTCATACAAATACTCAAATTTCGAAGTGTTAATTGGGACTTGATTTCCTCTATCCACTTTTACGAGAAGTCTGACAGAGGACACTCCAATATTTTTATCAGGAAGCAGAAGGTGAACTATAGAACAATAGTGATGATGATAATTACAGGCAGAACAAATAATTGCAATGTTAGCCAGAGGCAAAGATTTTTACTCTTCTTGCATGACTGAAGGTTGATATGTGAAATGTATAATTATCTAAAATTGAAGTTTCTGAGGAACTTTTAAAACTATAGATCCTCTGGATAACACTTAAAAGTCTAATTCATTAAGTCTGTTGTAGGATATTTGAAAGTTTTCCTCAGGTAATCCTGCTGATCCTTCAGGTTCTTGAATCACTGCTTTTGTCTGTTGTCACCTGTACGTGTCAAAGCTTGAAAAAATTGTAGTAAGTACCACAGGACAACTATTAGAATGGAGAGGTCCTGCCTCCCTACTGTTTCACTCTATGAGGAGTAATTTCCTAAAACAATCCTCCTTTTACTTCCCCCAAGAAGTGCAACTAATCTCCTAGCTAGCTGGCATATAGCAATTATTTTGCAGATTTCTAGTGGATGGAATTAAACATAGAGGCCAGAGCATGAGATGATTTGGTCTTTTTCTTCCTTTTTTTGCCACAAGTCTGGTGGTCACAGCAACCTGGCTGAGTTTCTCTTCTGTAGACAGACACTTTACCCTTAGAAGATTGTTGCAAAGTCTCAACTGAAAGTGAAGAGTGTTGGCAGGCCAATTTTGACACAGTGTTACGTTCTCTAAATTTCCCTTTATATGTAATGAAGTGAGATCCTGTTTTTGATGTCACAATTATGTGTCTTATTTTTCAAGTGAGTCAGAACTCATGTATGAAAGAAGGGTGCTATGTATAGGGTCTCCTCAAAACTCTAACAAAGATAAATTATGATTAAAGTTTGAAACACAAAAGTAAGTATAAATTAATTGAATACATTATTTTATAAATATACAAATTTTTTTATTTTAGTTAATTTTTTTATTTTAGTTAATTCCAGTGGAATAGAAATATACACTTGAATCTCTAAATTGATAAAAATCATGAAATACATAAAGAATTTTGTGTGTATGAGATGGAGAACAAGAGCTAGTCATAATGTCTATAATTATACACACTTGTTCCATTTGATTATAAATTAGACCTCATAATTTTCAAAGAACAACATGATACAGATTATGCAAATTTATCCATAAAAGCCTAGACAGTACTTGCATGAGATGTATTATAATAAAACTGGATTGTGGGGTATGATGATTAGTACACATGGTGTGTGTGGGGTCACGGGGAAGACAGTGTAGCACAGAGAAGACAAGTAGAGACTCTGTGGCATCTTACTACACTGATGGACAGTGACTGCAATGGGTTTTGGGGGGCACTCAATAATAAGGGTGAATGTAGTAACCACATTGTTTTTCTTGTGAAACCTTCATAAGAGTGTTTATCAATGATACTTTAATTAAAAAATTCTTTAAAAAAAAACATTTGAAATATTTTATTTTTCTGTATGAATAATCATCTCCCATATTTCTTTTCTGAATTTTTTAAAAAATATATGTTTAAATTGCATTATGAGCAGTTGAAATCATGTCTATGGAAGAATTAATTGTACACATAATCTAGAACCTATTTCTACCTGTGTAGTAGATATCTAAGTGTTCCATCTTCTGCCAACCTTATTCTAAATATGCTTTTCTTTCTGGATTCTGTAGGTCATCTTGGAGTTCTCATTTTCCTCAAGCACTCAATTGCAAGCCCTGTTGACTGACTTCACTTCTGCAAATGTCTCTGAACTAAAGCAACAGCTTGCCTAGATTTAAATTTTCTCATTCCTTTCATATCTATTCAAAATTTTCATATTTATTCAATATTTGTACCACTACCAGACTAATCTTTCTAAAATGCAAATTTCATAATGTCCCTTTTCCATCCCTCATTTTTAAAACTTTGAATATTTTCATTTTTTCCAGATTTTACATAATAGTTCCATATTTTTACACAATAAAATGTAAATCTCTTAGAATGAAATTAAAAATATGATTCCACTTAGTTGATAGTACTTTGTCCCCACTCTGCCACCATTCTGCTTCCGTGGAGCTAGTACCTTAATTACACAAACACGAACAGTTCACTAAATATGCCATTCATGTGAATGGCTTGCTTGCAGTAAAGAGTGCCTGTTCTTCCTCTATCTGGTAAAATTGTCACACAATTCTTTAAAACTTAGCTCCAATATCACCTCCATTGTAAAGCCTTTCCTAATTCTCTCCCAAAAGACAAATCATGTTCTCCTCCTCTGGGATTCCATAGCACCTCTCATGTTGCCTATGAATGTCCCTTTTAAACTGTGAGGCCATGCAGCAGAGACAAAAATCTTTTTGTCCCCAAAGTGATAAGCACACTGATAGTAACATTGAAGAGAATCTTGAGTAAGTTTTCCTGAGTTTAATTTTCTTAATAGATAGGAGAGATGATCAGCCTTCATACTACTGCAGACTGAATGATATGTACATGCAAAAATTCTCTATCCTAATACATAGCACATAAGTAGCATTCAATGAGTATTAAAGCTGTAATAAGTGATATTTTCAGAGTATCATTCACCCTATTTTACCCAAAACTAGAACATGTCTATCCAATCCTGGCTTCAAAGGAGACTGATCAACTCTATACTGTCTACTAAAAATTCATCTATACCCTTCTCCTTATTACACTCTTAACTACAATTCAAAAAACACAGCCCCAAAGTTCATCCAGTCACTGAATCCAGATTGCACACTTTAAAGATAACTTATCTTCCCACAGCATCTACAATACGTAATAGTTGAGAAGCAAGTAACTACAATAAAAAAAAAATCCCATTTGGAAAAAGGGAGCATGAAAAACATATATCAGTATGCAATCCATATCACATATCAAAATCTACATATACAGAACTGCTGAGACGATTAATGATACTCTCTTCCCTACAATGGAATAATTTTCCTGATCAGACACATTGGAAGCTTCAAATCTCCTCCATGCAGAAATCTTTTTATTATTTTCCTCCAAAGCAACACGTTGGGAAAAGGGAGTGGGGATACCTTCCTGCAACCTGCACTACTACAGCAGCTCTTCCCCTCAACTGTGTAATTTAAGAGATACAGTGTTTGTGTTAGGTACTGAACAATCAGGGGCTCTACCTGGCCAGGTCTAGAGTTTCTTTAAAAACTCTGCTGTCAAAAATATAGGTAACTTGCAATCCTTATGGTTTTGGTAAATTTAATTTTTATGTACCATGGTCAAACTCAATATTTAAACATAGCTTTAACCCATGCAATTTTTTAAATGTAAAAAAAAGATTTACCATGTAAAAAAAAGATTCCCTTTAACTACAGATTTCTGTGTATTCCCCTCAAGCCCAAAAGACTGTCTATCACATAAAATTCTCATTGGCCAGAATTAGATCACATGGGAACCTCTAGCTGAGTGAGATGATAGAGAATTGAGATTTCATTTTCCTGGGCTGTCTAGAGAGGAAGACAAAGAAGAAAATGGTTGTGAGTGGTGTCTTGATGGGTAAGTTTAATGATTAGCTTATTAGGTTATAGATAGAGCCATTCTTCTTTCATTGTCTATTTCCAAAGGAAACACTACACTTCTATCATTAAATGTTGGCTTCTGGGATTTGGTAAACAGCCATCTCACAATATATTTACCTAAGTTTATAGTCTTCATTTATAATTAATATATTCATTTGCATGACTAGCATTAAATCTTAAAAGAAAAAGTTGCATGATTTTAAGGAATTTAAGTGTAAAAAATTCCGAATTTCTCAAAGAAATCACAATAAAGCTTTCAACTCATACATAACCATTATTAACTGTAGGTCAATATAAATACAAGAATTTTTCAATGCATATTTATTACAGAAAAATAGATAATATGACATATAAATAGCTAGATATATAAACATATACACACACTATATATACCTATGTAAACAGCATGTATATATGTGTGTATATAGATATGTGTATGTGTATATATGCATATGTGTATATACACAAATATACATATTCTGGAATATACCAGATTAGACCAGCTGAAGAAAACTCAAGTTGTAAAATGATAAGCATTGCATTATAAAATCTCTATATGATTAGATGAGTTCATAAGAAAGTAAGAGATATTACTGAATATTACTAGAGACCAGAAATGAAGATAGAAATAAAAGTGATGTTAAGTGTATGGGCTGATGGAATGGTTGTCCAGAGATACTTGGTCAAGGTCAATATTTCCCAATGAGATATTACTAGTATTTAGGGCAAGCAAGTTCTTCATTTTGTGGTTCTCTGTCATTGGGGTTTAGTATGATTAGCATCTCCAGCTTGCAATTTCAAAATACCTGCCATGGCCTCTGTCACTGTCACAACCAAACCTTACCTAGAGTGTGGTACCAAATGTACTTGAGAATCACTAGCCCAAGTAACCCAGGGGCTTCATGCCAAGTTTTCTTGCCAGTGCAATGTTTTAATGCCAAGATATGGATAGAAGATGAAGCCTGGGGGCAAGTTAGAACAAGGAATTGGGACTGTGATTCTCATATAAAGCTAAGATCACCAAGGGCATGCAACTTGAGTGAAGGACCAAATAAGAAAAATATCTGTACTCTGTTAAAAAGGATGGCAAGGAAGGTGGTCCATTTTGGCTGTGCTCTGATATATTTCCCCTGAGATTTTTGAAACCACATGCCTGACCATAACAGTTCTGGAGTTAATATTTTTAACTCTATCTTGTCTGTGATTCTCCGGGCAAATAATTTAACACAAATATTAGACTCAAGCTATTGAAAAACTTAAAAGGTACTTGGGGGGAAAAAGCAAACGCATAACTATCATGGAAGGAAAGACACTTTCCAGCATTCTCACTTCAGTCTCCACTAAAGATGATAAGATCTATAATTTCAAAACATGTAATGAAACCATCTATCTTTAAAGAGAGTCTTAAGGTACAAATAATATCAATATTAAACCATTCTGAACATCAGATAATAATTATCTGTTATGAATAAAATAAGAGAAGCAATTGGCAGAAAAACACTAGAAAAGACCAGAAATTATGAAAAAGAGAAATCCACAGAAAAATAAATAATTCAGACTTTTAAAAGAAAGTATATAATTATTGAAATTAAAAATTAAATAACCGAATTACATAGTAGACTAGCTAAAGAGACAACTCATAAACTAAAGAAAGATGGGAGGAAATTATTCTAAATGCAACACAGCTACATAAAAATGGAAATATTAAGAAAAGGAGAGATAAGGGGCAAGAAGAATAGACAATGCAGTCCAACATTTGTCTAATGAGACTTCCAAAGGAGAAAATACATAATAGAGATGAGGCACTATTTGAAGAGAAAAAGCAAAGGGATTCCATATTTAGGATTTACAATACACCTTGAGCAGGATATATAGAATAAATCCATGACTACAAAATCAGAGTGAAACTTTAGAATACAAACCACAAAGAGAGTATCTTCAGAGAACTAGAGTTAAAATACTGTGCCTTTAAAAATAAAGTAACCCAAATAAAAACACTTCTCACCAGAAAAAGTGCAAGTCACTGGAATAAGAGCAAAGTAATAATAGAAAATTACTGTTGACCCAAATTCTAATTTCAGGTAAACAATGATTCAATAGAGAGATTAAATTAAAAACATAGTTATAAAATCAAAGGCAGAAAGAATTTACCACTAACAAACTCTCACTAGAAAAACTACTAAAAGATAAACTTCAGTAAGAAGGAATTTCAACTCAGAAGGAACAAATGAGACCAAAAAGAGCAATGGTGACAAACTCATTCTCTGAGGCCAGCATCACTCTAATACCAAAACCAGGCAAAGACACCACAAGAAAAAAGAAAATTACAGACCAATATCCCTGATGAAAATTAGATGCAAAAGTCCTCAACAAAATAATAGCAAACCAAATTCAAAAATACATCAAAAATATCATGATCAAGTGTGATTTATTCCAGGGATGTAAGAATGGTACACTATTCAAAAATACTTCAACATCATACACTACATCAACAAAAAGGACAAAAACCACATGATCATCTCCATAGACACTGAAAAAACACTTGACAAAATTCGACATCCATTCATGATAAAAACTCTCAACAAAATGAGTATAGAGGGCAGTACCTCAACATAATAAAGGCCATATATGACAAACCCACAGCCAACATCATACTTGACAGCGAAAAGCTGAAAGCTTCTCCTCTAAGATCAGGAACAAGAAAGGGATTCCCACTCTCACCACTTTTATTCAACATAGTACTGGAGGTTCTAGCCACAGTAATCAGACAACTCAAAGAAATAAAAGGCATCCAGATTGGTAAAGAAGAAGTTAAACTGTCACTATTTGCAGACGACATGATATTATAGATAGAAAACCCTAAAGACTCCACCAAAAACTATTATAATGAATCTAAATGAATCCAGCAAAGTTACAGGATACAGAATTAATACACAGAAATCTGTCATATTCCTTTATACTAACAACAAATTAGCAGAACGAGAAATCAGGAAAACAATTACATTTACAATTGCATCAAAAAGAATAAAATACCTAGAAATAACCCTAACCAAGGAAGTGAAAGACCTATACCCTGAAAACTACAAGACACTTATGAGAGAAATTAAAGAAGACAGCCGTAAATGGAAATACATCCCATGCTCATGAATAGAAAGAATTAATATTATCAAAATGGCCATCTTACCTGAAACAATCTACAGATTCAATGCAATCCCTATCAAAATACCAAAACTGTCTAACTCTATACATAAAAGTAAACTCGAAATGGATCAAAGACCTGAATGTAAGTCATGAAAACATAAAACTCTTAGAAGAAAACATAGGCAAAAAATCTCTTGAATATAAACATGAGTAACTTTTTCATGAACACATCTCTTTGGGCAATGGAAACAAAAGCAAAAATAAGCAAATGGGATTACTTCAAACTAAAAAGCTTCTGTACAGCAAAGGACACCATCAATAGAAAAGGCCTCTTACAGTATGGGACAATATATTCATAAATGACATATTTAGTAAGGGGTTAATATCCAAAATATATAAACAGCTAACATGCCTCAACACCCAAAAATTAAATAACCCAATTAAAAAATGGGCAGAGGATCTGAACAGACACTTCTCCAGAGAAGAAATTCAGATGGCCAACAGGCACATGAAAAGATGCTCCACATCGCTAATCATCAGAGAAATGCAAATTAAAACCACAATGAGGTATCACCTCACACCAGTTAGGACGGCCAACATCCAAAAGACAAGCAACAACAAATGCTGGCGAACATGCAGAGAAAGAGGAACCCTCTACACTGCTGGGAATGTAAATTGGTGCAACCATTGTGGAAAGCAATATGGAAGTTCCTCAAAAACTAAAAATAGAAATTCCATTTGACCCAGGAATTCCCTCCTAGGAATTTATCCAAAGAAAACAAGATCTCAGATTCAAGAATATATATGCACCCCATGTTTATCACAGCACTATTTACAATAACCAAGAAATAGAAGAAACCTAAGTGTCTACCCATAGATGGTTGGATAAAGAAGATGTGGTACATATACATAATGGAATATTATTCAGCCATAAGAAGAAAACAAACCCTACTATTTGCAACAACATGGATGTAGCTAGAGGGTATTATGCTCAGTGAAATAAGCCAGGTGGAGAAAGACAAGTACCAAATAATTTCACTCATTTGTGGATTATAACAACAAAGCAAAACTGAAGGAATAAAATAGCAGACTCACAGACTCTGAGAAGGTACTAGCGGTTACCAAAGGGGAGGGTTTAGAGACGGTAGGGAGGGAGGGAGAAAAGGATAAAGGGGCACTATATATCACAATATAGTTAGGTTAAGTGGAAGGCAGTCCAGCACAGAAAAGACAAGTAATGACTCTATCACATCTTTCTAGGCTGGTAGACAGTGACTACAATAGTAGGGGTGAGAACTTGATAATATGGGTGAATGTTGAAACCACAATGTTGTTCATGTGAAACTTTCATAAGATTGTATATCAATGATACTCTAACAAATAAAAGCAATGGTGAGCAAATAGATCAGTAAGTATGTGATTTGACCTAACTAAAAAAAAAATCAGTTGCATAAAATAATAATCTTGAACAGTTTGAAAACAAATTGGAAAGAAAATACTGGAATACAGTAACAGATAAGATTAGGGTGATGGTGTAGAGGAAATTGAAATTTAAAAATTCTAAAGTCTTTATATCACTTGGAAGACAAGAAAATTTATTTTCACTCAAGATTTTTAAAATCATGAGCTTTTTAAAAGTACCAACAAAGTAGATGTATCCCATAGTAGAAGAAGGAAAACATAAGAAAACAAAACTTGATCAATTCAATTTTTAAAAAGAAAGAAAAAAATTACAAAAAGAAAGTTAGTAATAAGTAAACCCAAGTATATTTACAATCACAAGTGCACATGGACTAAGCTCTTCTCTTAAAGGACCCATAATTCCAAGTTATATTATTATTTATAAAAGTTATGCCTAAAGCCTAAAGACACAGGAAAAAATTTGTGAAGGGAAAAAATCCAGTTATATGTTATAAAATAGACATGAGACATACACTAAATAGAAGAAAATAGTTACAAGTAAATTCACAGATGACATTACAGAATTAAGGTACAAAAGCAGTTTTAGACTTAAAAGGGATAATATTAAAATAATTTACTAGGAAGATTTAACAATCTTATTTGAATATATTACATTGTGTAGTCCACCATACACAATTCACAAAGATAAAACCTAGGTGAATAAAGATGAAAAAATTTTACACTTGTGAAAGAAATTAGTATCAATTTATAGATTAATATCTAAGGATAGTGAAAGAGTTCAATAGAACACAGCAGCAAAAAAAGTGGTAAGAAAAAAGTTTGATAAATTTGATTTTAGCAATTTCAAAACTTCAACACAACAAAAGGAATTAAAAATTAATTATTAAAACAAATGGTAGACTTAAGAGAGCATATACTCTTGGCAAATGATTACCATTGAACTATACAAAGCATCAGTACAACCCAAATGAAATGGGGTCAACAAGTAAAATTATTAAGATGGTGGAAAAAGAGATCCCAGCACTTGTCTCCGCAGAGATACCCAATTTAACAACCATCTACAGATGAAAATACCTTTATGAGAGCTCTGGAGCACAACTCTGGAGAGCAAGAGGAGTGGAAAGGTTTGATAGACCCTAGAATCCCTAGACAGGCTGTCTGAAACTCCTTCCTTCCAGTGCACATAGACTGGAAGAGATGACAACTACCCCAAATACACAGACACCAATGCAAAACAACAAAAACATGAAGAATCAGGGAAACATGATTCCATCAAAAGAATAAAATAAAATCCCAGTAACTGACCCCAAGGAAATGGAAAACTACAAATGGCCTAACAAATAATTCAAAATAATGGTCTTAAATCAGCTGAGTAAGCTACAGGAGAACAGATAGAAAACTAAATAAAATCAGGAAAACAATACTTGAACAAAATGAGAAGTTCAATACAGAGATAGAAACCATAAAAAAATAACCAAACAGAAATTCTGAACCTGAAAAATAAGACTGAACAGAGATATTCAACTGCAAACTTGATCAATCAGAAGAAAGAATAAGTGAACCTGAAAATAAGCTCACTAGAAATGATCATTCAGAGGATAAAAAAGAAAACAGAATGAAAAAAAAATGAAGAAAGCCTATGGGCCTTTGGCACATCAGAAGTCAGCTAATATACATATCATATGAGCCCCTGAAGGAAAAGAGAAAGAGTCAGAAACCTTATTCAAAAAAAAAAATAGCTGAAAACTTCCCCAATCTTGGAAAGGAAATAAACATCCAGATTCACAAAGTGCAAAAGAACCAAAATAGGTTGAGTCAGATGAAATCCAAAATGAAATACAAATAATCAAATTGTCACAAGACAAAGACAGAATTTTGAAAGTAACAAGGGAAAGAGACTCACCATATACAAAGATGCACTTAAAAGGCTATTCATGGAAGTCTCAGCAGAAACCTTGCAGGCCAGGAGAAAACTAGATATATTCAAACTGTTACAAGAAAAAAAAAAAACTACCAACCAAGGATACTATACTCAGTAAAAATTATCCTTTAGCAATGAAGGAGGAATAGACCTTCCCAGAAAGACAAAAACTGAGGGAGTTTGTAATCACTCAACCTGCCTTACAAGTGCTAAATAGAGTTCTTCAAGTTGAAATGAAAGGATCCTAAATAGTAATACAATATGAAAGTATAAATTTCACTGTTGAAGGTAAATAAATACAGAATAAAATAATACTGTAAAGGTGGTACATTAAGCATATTTAATCCTAGTATAAGAGTTAAAAGACAAAGGTATTAATTATAACTATAACTAGAGAAATCTGTTTATGGATATGTCATATAAAAGATATAAATTGTGACATCAAGAAGAAAGAGTCCATAAGAGGAGAGAGGTAATAGTGGAGAGTTTTTGTTTGTAATGGAAGTTACTATCAGCTTAGAATAGACTGTTATGACTATAAGATCTTTTATGTAAGCCTCAGAATAACCACAAAGAAAATACCCAGAGACAATACGTAGAAGAAAATGAAAAAGAAATAAAAGCTTATTAATATAAAAAGTCATCAAGTCACAAAAGAAGACAAGAAAATGAAAGAACCACAAAAAAGCAAATAATTTTTGAAATGGCAATAATAACTCCTCTCCTATCCATAGTAAATGTAAATTGATTAAACTCAAAAATCAAAAGACAGAATAGTTAAATGGATAAAAACTAGGATCCATCCATGTCCTGTCTACAAGAGACTCACTTTAGATTTAAAGACAACCATAGCCTGAGAGTAAAGAAACAGAAAAAGGTACTCCATGCAAACAGTAACCAAAGGGAGCAAGAGTGACTATACTTAGATAAAATGGTATTTAAGTAAAAAAAATCCCTAGAGAGAAAAAGGCATTATACTATATTATCAAAGGGCCAATTTAACAGGAAAATAAAACAATAATAAATACATATGAATCCAACATCAGAGTATCTATGAACATAGAGCAATACTAACAGATCTGAAGGGGAAATACACAGAAATAAAAGTGGGAGATTTCAATACACCATTTTCAATAGTGGAGAGAACATCCACACACAAAAAAATCAATCAGAAAACAATAGACTTTACCAATACTAAAGACCAAAGGGACATAACAGACTTATACAGAACATTCCACCCGAGAGCCACAGAATACATATTCTTCTAAGGCACACATGGAACATTCTACCAGATAGATCAGATTAGGTCACTAAAGAAATCTTAATACATTTAAGTAGATTGAAATTCTCTCATATCTTTTCCAACCAAAATCGAATGAAATTACAAATCAATAATATAAGGAAAATGGAAAAACACATACATGTGAAAATTAACATATTCTTGATCAAACATTAAAGAAGAAATCAAAAGGGAAGTCAGAAAATATCTTGAGGCAAAAATGAAAACATAACATACCAACATTTATTGGATATAGCAAAAGCATTGCTGAGTGATGTATACAGCAATAAATACCTACATCATAAGAGAAGAAAGTTCTCAAATACAAACCTAATTTTATACCTTAAGGAAATAGAAAAACCAAGCCCAAACTAAGCAGAACAGAGGAAGTGATAAATATTAGAGCAAAAATAAATCAAGTTAGGGAATAGAAAAACAACAGAAAATAAAAGGAATTGTTCTTTGAAAAGACCAACAAAATTAACAAAACTTTAACTAGACTAAGAAAAAGGAGGGAAGAGTTAAACAAAATCAGATACTAAATAGGATATATTATAATTGATGCTACAGAAATAAAAAATATTGTAAGAAACTTTTATGAACAATTTACATCAACAAATTGGACAGCATAGAAGAAATGGACAAATTCCAAGAAACATACAACTTACCAGTACTGAATCATGAAGAAATAGAAAATCTTAGCAGATCCATAACTAGTGGGGAGATTGGATCAGTAAACAAAGCCTCTCAAAAAATAAAATTCCAGGACCAGAAGTTTTCACAGATGAATCCTACCAAATTTTAAAGAATTAACATCACTCCTCAAATTTTTCCTAAAAATTAAAGAGAAGGAAACACTTCCAAGCTCATTTTACGAGGCCAGCATTATCCTGATACCAATTCCTCATTATAAGAAAAGACAACTAGAGGTCACTATTCCTGATGAATATAGATGCAAAAATCCTCAACAAATATTGGCAAATCAAATTCAACTACATATTAAATGTATTACACACTGTGATCAAGAGAGATGTATCCTTGGGATGCAAATGGTTGAACATATGAAAATCAAGCAATGTAGTATGACACATTAACAAAAGACAAAAATGATATGATCATCTCAACAGGTTCAGAAAAAGGAATTGAAAAAATCCAGTACTCATGATAAAAATACTCAAGAAACTAGAAATAGAAGAAACATGCCTTGACATAATAAAAGCCGTACATAATGTGCCCACAAGTAACACCATGGTTACCAGTGAAATGCTGAAAGCTTTTCCTCTAAGATCAGGAACAAGACAAGGATGTCCACTCTCACTGCTTCTATTCAACATCATACTGGAAGGCCTAGGCAGAGAAATTAAGAAAGAAAAGATATAAAGACATTGAAATCCAATGAAAAAAATTAATATTTTCTGTTTGCAGGTGACATGACACAACATGTAGAACACCCTTAAGATTCTACACATATGTACAAAAAAATCCTAAACCTGTTAGAATACATGGGTTCAGTAAATTTGCAGTATATAAAATCAACATACAAAAGTCAATTACATTTCTATATACTAAGAAAAAAACAATTTGAAAAGGAAATAAGAAAATAATAACATTTATAATAGTATCTCAAAGAATAAAACATTTAGGAATAAACTTAACCAAGGTGAAAGACTTAAACATTGAAAACTACAATTTATTAATGAAAGAAATTTAAAAAGGTACAAATAAGTGGAAAGATATCCTATGTTCATAATTGAAAGACTTAATATTGTTAAAATGTCCATACTACTCAAAATGATCTATAGATTCAATGCAATCCCTATCAAAATCCTAATGTTATTTTTCAAAAAAATAGAAAAACAATCCCAAAATTTATATGGAACAAAAAAGGACTCCAAATAGCCAAAACAATCGAGAAAGAACAAGCCTGAAGGCCTCACACTTGCTCATTTTAAAACATATTACAAAGTTATCATAGTCAAAACTGTGTGGTACTGGCACAAAACAGACAAAAAGACCAGTGGAAAAGAATAGAGAACCTAGAAATAAACTTCCACATTTCTGGTCAAATAAATTTTATAATGGTATCAAGACTACATATGGAGAAAGGAAAGTGACTTCAAATGACAATGTTAGAAAAACTGGATAAATGGTTGCAAAAGAATTAAATTTGACTCCTTATACCATACACAAAAACCAGCTCAAATAAAGTAAAGCTGTAAATGTAAGATTTGAAACTGTAAAACACCTTGAAGAAAAATCCTCCTAGAAGTGGTTTCAGCAATGATTTCTTGGATATGACACCAAAGTACAGGCACAAAATCAAAAGACATAGGGGATTACATCAATCTAAAAAGTTTTTACACAGCAAAGGATATAATCAACAAAAGGCAATATAAAGAATGAGAGAAAATATTTGCAAACTATGTATATATAAGAGGTTAACCAAAATACATAAGGAACTCAAAACACTTCAACAACAAAAAGAAATAAAAACAAAACATAACCCAATTAAATAATGGGCAAAGAATCTGAATAGACGTTTCTTCAAAGAAGATATATGAAAGGTCAACAGATACATGAAAAGATGCTCAACATCACTAGCCATTAAGGAAATGCAAATTAAAACCACAATGAGATATAATATACATATGTCGGATTCGCCATTCTCAAAAAGACAAGGATTAAGTGTTGGTTAGGATATGAAGAAAAGGGAATCCTAGTATAATGTTGGTAGGAAAGGAAACCACAGTGAAATATGACTGCACACTTGTCAGAATGACTGTCATCAAAGAGACAAGAAATGACAAGTGTTGGCTAGAATGTGGAGCAAAGGAACCCTCATGCGCTGTTGGGAATGCAAAATGGTGCAGTTAGTATGAAAACAGTATAGAAGTTCCTCAAAAATTAAATAGAGTACTACCATACAAGACAGCAATTCAACTTCTGGATATTTATTTGAAGAAATTGAAAACATTAATTCAAAAAGACCTATGCATCCCTATGTTTAATGCAGCATTATTTAGAATGTCTAAGACATGGAAGTAACTAACTGCTTAACAAGGAATGAATCAATAAAGAAAACAGAACAGAACATTGGCCTTAAAAAAGAAAGAAACCCTGTCATTTGCAACAACAATGTCCTAGTCTTGGACCAGCCTTAATTTCTTGGACAAACTCCAATTTTATTCAATCTTTCTTTAGATTCATTGGCCTGACTCAAAATCCTGATATAAAGACCCAAGAATTAATGTACATGTAAAATAATGTTTTTAATGTGTTTATAATAATTCACCTTAGGTTACTAAGAATTGTGTAGGACATTCCTGGTCACAGCAGCATAGAGGTCTAACTTTTTTCAGGGACTCAATGAATCCTCTTCAGCACCCTTACAAAACAAGTACTTTGGAGACCATCCACCTAATAATACATTTTAAATCTGGGCTCACATAAAGCATTGCATTGAAATGTACAACACTGGAATTTATTTACCACATATTTTTGACTATTTTCACAGTATGCTGAAAATATCCTGTTCTTCCTTATCAGCTTGTCATTTCAATCAAAGTTGGGAATTGAATCGTGCATTTCCTCTAACAGATAGTATATATATATACATGCTAAAGGAAACTGGCCAAATCCTTATCTCTGGTGAATTTTTCTGTTGATACTTATGCAGCTCCTGCCAGAGATGTATTTATTTTTCCTTTCTATTTGATTCCTTTTTGTAAGATATCCACACACAACCAGACCCCCAGTTTTGACAGCTATTTTTATTTAAAGTCTTTGCTGTGAACATTTATCAGTGATTTCTTGAAAAGTCTGTATCAATCACATGCAACAGTTGCCTCTTTATGTGCAATTTTATATCAAATGAAAAGTAAGACTTGGGTCTTCTATAATCATCTGCCTGTGTTATACATTCTCTATGAAGACAGAATCTTTATTTATCACCATAGCTTAACACAGAATCTTAACAAGGAAGCATTCAGAAAATTAGTGCTTATTTAAGTATCCCATTATTATTTTCATTTTGACAATTCCAAAAGTGAGTATGTGTAAAGTGAGACTAAATAATTAAATTGCACCCTCTTCAAGACTTATAAATATTATAAGATTGGGAAAGTGTTGGGTTACCAATTTAACAACTAAAAAACTCAGTTAAATTTTGAACGGAGAATAAATTTTAGCATAAATATGCCCCCAAATATTTCATAGGATATATTCATCTTAAAAAGAAAAAATGGTGTTTATTTGAAATTAGATCTCACTGGGCATTCTGAATTTTATTTGATAGTTTCTACAAATTGGTATTTTGTAGCCCCGTGTGCTTCTTGCTATTTTGAAGAATAACTTTGTACTACCAACCAGAAGATATCCTTTCAAACTTTAAGAAAGGTATCATACAGCCTAGGTAATTTGTCTTCATTTAGTTTACTGATTACGTCTGGAACAGCCTGTTCATACACTATTCCTATTATATATTCATATGTAATCTAAAACTGCAACGGTATTTGTTTCAAAGGCTATTTTTGAACTGCAAATTTTCTTTACCATATTCCCATTAAAAATTAAGGAAAATCTTTAGTTAGTTTAATGGTATTTTTGTTTCTGCGAGTATAAATTTTCTTCTCATTATTATCTGGCTTTTATATAATTGTAGTTTAAAGGCATTTTAAAATACATGATTTTGATATCTAATTAAAAATATACCTGTTATTTTTATCAGTAGGTGCCCCTTTCCTTGCCTCTACTTTCCAGCAAAAATAAATAAATAAATGTATGATTCTTTCTCTTTCCAGTTCCTCTGAGCTTTTACCTACCAAAAAAGTAAGAACAGCCTCTGGCAATAGAAGGATATTAATAGAATCAATAGAATATTGATTGTAGGCAATACCCATTTTCAGTGTTTAAACATTAATTTTTCTGTAATTAAAGAAATAGCATTTTAATGTGAATTTAGGAGAAAATGCTAGGCACTGTCCACCAGAAATGATTTTAAATTGATTATATCTTACTAAGGTAACTTCAGACTTCCTGTTATTGAGTTTTAAATAATCTCCCTTTCCATTTTTCAATATTAATTATAGTTTTTAAAGTTAATAGATAATTTTTTAGAACAGTTTAAGGTTTACAGAGAAATTGAGTGGAAATAGTTTTCATAAACTCTCTTATCCTCCCCCATCCCCCACACATGTACATGCATTCTGCCCCATAAGCAAAATCTTGCATTAGTGTGGTACACTTGTTACATTTGGTGAGCCAATATTGATACACTTTTATTAAGTAAAATCCATAGTTTCTACTTGGGTTCACCCTTTGTGTTGAAAATGCCATAGGATTTTGGCAAATACAGAATGACACATATCCATGTCACAGTGTCATACAGAACAGTTTCACTGCCCTAAGACTCCCCTGTGCTTCACCCATTCCTCCTCTCTCTCCCTGAACCTCTGGCAAACCCTGATCTTTCCCTGCCTCCATTTTCCAAAATGTCACATCAGTTGGAATAGTACAGTTTGTATCCTTTTCAGACTGGTTTCTTTCACTCAGAGTAGGCACTGAAGGTTCCTTCAGGTCTTTCTGAGGCAAAACAGCTCATTTCACTGTTAAATAAAATGCCATTGTGAGGATGTACCAAAATTCTTTATCCATTCACCTCTTAACTGATATTTGGTTCCTTCCAAATTTCAGCAAGTATTGATAAAACTGCTATAAATATTTGTGTGTAAGTTTCTGTGTGGACAATCAAGTTTTTTACCAGTGATTCTGGATTTTTTTGTTCTTCCTTCCTTAACTGCATGACAAATGCAGTTGTTACTACTACATGATTGTAGATGTAGAATTATCTTCTGTAGTAATTCCTATTCACTTCCCAGAGACTAATTCAAATGGTAACAGAGTCCCTTTCTGTTACCATTTGCTTTTTGTTGCCCCATTGGTCTTGTAATTCAGTAGCTCTACACTGCTGTTATTACAGCATTATAAAGTGTTGGTGCCTTTATTTGGGAAGGGAGAGCTGGAGAGGGGATGGCTTATGAGTTGTCTCACTTGAGATGAACTACATTCCCTCTCAATAGCTTTTCAAAACTATCCATAATTGAGTTGGTAAATCACACCAAACTAAAAGCCATAAATATATGATCAAGTGTGCTTTCAAATATTGTATTTCATAAGGATTTATTCATTGAAGCCATATTATATTTTGTATTCCTATGTGTTACATAAAGTAGCATATTAGGAAAATTAAGTAGAATCAGTGGAGTTTGTTCAGATTAAAAGATGTATTGTAGTAAGTCAGGCTTTCATTAACATTAGTATTTTCTTAACCTAAATATTTCTAAAACTAGAAATATTTTTATTCTAGTTCAAGGACTATTCAAAGACTAGAATATTCAAATGTTAGAATTATTCCTAATAAAGAGCTTAAAATATGAGATAATCTCCATTTTTCATATTAAGATAATTACATACTGCATTTGTGGCTTTTGCAAACATAGCTGTAATTACCCCTGGCATTGTATTGCTTACTGTCTTTTTCCCCCACTTATTAAAGCTATTTATTTACAACAAATGCTTTGTATGCAAACATTAGTCTGCTGTTAACAAAAGCGAAGCCCAAATTTGTAATTAGCTACAGCTGTACATGCTGCTTCCTTTATTCGAAAGCCTTCTATCATTGTGAAGCTGGTTAGCTCATTTTCTTCTTTGTGGGAACCGATCCTGGATACCAGATAAAGGCCTTTTCTCTATATGCTGAGTTCAAATCAACTATTGCCTGGTCTAGTTAGGATGGGGGTGGGGAGTACAGTTTGTATCAACAGCTGGAATGGAGGAGAGGGAACAGAAAAGCCCATGAGGACAGTTGTGCACACTGAATTAAATGAGTATGAATATTATACATCAGTTAATAATATACTATCTCAAAGTTCTGTGTCCAAGTTACATGGGATTAAATGTCAACTAATCAAAATCAACTACTGTTCTTGAATAATCAAAATATGACTAATGCTTTTTCAATATCAGTTAATACTATTTAATCTATGGTCCACTGACAGAATCTTATTTAAAACAGGCTGACCTCTGTGACCATGGAAAGTTACTTAATCTCTCTATTCTTCAGTTTCTTCATTTATAAAGTGTAGATAATAATAACATATACTTCAAAGGGTTCTAGTGAGGAGGAAATGAGTTAACATTCATCAAATAGATGAATTTTCAACACTACCTAATATGTAGTGACATTAGTGTTAAATTATTATAAGATCTGGTAAATTATTTTAGAAGGTAAAATATTTCCTATTTCCCCATCAGTTGTTGATGTTATTGATCACAGGTTAAAATATTAAAGATACCTCTATGAAGTTCATTAAACTAATGAGTTATAAAGGAGAAAAACTGGGCAACAGAGCAAGATATTTTCCACAAAATCTTTGTTTATATATGGCTGAAACCCCTAGTAGGGGAAAATCTCCTACCACTATTTCGTATGACTTTATATTTGTAGTATATAAAATAGGAGTATATTTTACTATCCATTGGCCCACTTCTAAATCACAGAAAATGATTACAAAATTGACACTCTTACCTTCTGAATTACTATCCTAGATATGCCCAGAAAAGAAAATTACAAAACCTGGTGAGTTTGGGTTTTCACCAAAAGCAGTTATCATTTTCTTGATTATAATTTGGTGTGATATTGACAGATGAATGCCAAAGAAAGGAGTTAAAAGTAACAATAGAAAATTGCATTATTAAAAAAAAAAACTCACTCCAAAAGCGTTATGGGTAAAGATAAAAAGTTAGAATTTCAACTTATCAGTGGACTTTGTTCAGATGAAAAGATGCATTGTAGTAAGTCAGGCTTTCATTAATATTAGTATTTTCTTAACCTAAATATTTCTAAAATTCACAGATATATGAATCTCAATAACATCCTGTGGTTTTCAGGCAGAACACAAGGTTAACCTATCAATTAACACAAATCATCTGAGGATGTGATTGTCTTGTTTACTTCGAGATAGACTAACTTAAAATCAAGTGATTAAGACGGCAAAACTTTCTAAAAAGGTGCCAATCCTATGAATAACTATTAAAACTGAATCCAATGTTAGCTTAATGTTAATAACTATTAAAAATAAATCCAAAGAAAATATTGATGGAAAGGAGGAAAGTACTGTAAGAACTGAGTCACTAGAATATGTCGTGTTTTGCATTTATTTGTTAGTGGCAAAGATGGCTGTGTGCCTCTGGATACATTTTTATAAAGTGAGTGGTAAGAAAGAGAGAAAGAGGTAGATAAGATTAAAGGTGAGTGGGTCTTTGACCTGCCCAGAACAATTAAATACTTTCCAAGTTATAAGTCCCATACAGTAGCTCTTAACTCTACCTAGGTTTATTAATACTGTGTGAACAGAGCTCCAACTTCAAGCAGCAATCATGAATGACAGTCAAATACAAAAGCATCAGGCATCTATAACTTGGATTTTTGTCAGGTAGCAAATTTTTAACACCTATTCAAATAGTATTTATTTTGAAAGATTCATTGGTTTCTGCATTCTTCTTTTAAGATTGTGTATTCAGCTCAACAGATGGCAGTTTGAATTCATGTTGCCTTCATAAAACACAAAGGCCACTATCACTCCTGACAGTACTACCATGGATGATATAGCCACACATTTAGTTATCTCATAATCTCAAGCTCCCCAAGAATAGCTTGAGATCTTTGACATTCACATCACATTTTCAATTGGAAGTGGTTAGCGCTCAAGGCACTAAAGGAAGAAGTAAGTCTAGGACCTTGGTCTGCAAACATCCAGCCCTTTCTTTCTCCAAAGCTACTGCCTGTCTGCTGCTGGAGGGATGGACAGAAAATTGTGGCAAAGTTGCCAGAGCTTCTATGGCTCACTATTTGCTTACTGATTCTGAGTTGTTACTGATGCTGAACTGTTCGTTGATGTACCTTGGCCATCAAAGTGGTCTTCCTCTTTGATTCATGCCTAAACTTGCTATGTTCTCCAGACCCTTTGCCTTGGGACAAACAGCTACTTTAATTGTACAACCTCATTAGTTGGACAGCATCTTCCCTGGCTGCCCTTGTCATTCTCTATTGCTCTATCATACTTTCAAGAGTCTAGTTTGTTTTATATGCTCACCCTTTCAAGTCAAAGCAGCCAGAGCTATCTGTAATACAGACGCACTGTAACTGTCCACAGTAGTAATATTGTGGCTTCATTGCCAAAGTAAACTTTCATCACATTCTTGGATACTAAGTTTAAGAATTGTTCTCCAATATCTACCTTAACAAATTAGCTTTCCTTTAAATAGCTGGGTATGTGAATGTTCATTGTCTATTTCTATTTATCAACTGTTTAAAAACTTTTAAAAAGCAACTATAATGTAATGTGTTTTACCATAGAACAATTACTTCTATTTTACCACAAGGGAACTGTTATCATTTTACAAGACAGCCACAAATAATAAAAATAATGAAGAATTATTTAAAAACACTAGTATGATGGCTGTACCCACACTTTAAATCTTATACCCGTTATGAGTGTCAGACTGATCCAGACCTTGACTAAAACATTTTCTACCTAAGAAAATAAAAGTCAGTCTCTTGAGACAAGCTTATTTAAAAATGAATAAATCAAAGAGAATTTTGTTGTTTAACAGGATTGTAATTAGAACTAGTAGCATGGTAGTTTCCCTAAAATAGCCTGCCCACATGTACGTACCTGGAAATGTTAGCTGGTATACACCTAATCATAATAAAAGGAAAAACAAACAGGCACACAAGTCAAAAACCTGAAGAATCAGACTCAGGGCCAGCCGCAGAAGGATAAAGCTAAGAAACCTTACATGTCAAAAACATGAACTCACAAGTCATATAGGTAGAAGCCCAGGTAAAAATCTGTGGCAATATTTTAAACACAGCAAACGCCTGAGCACAGCACATGCAAAACAGAATAACGTTCATCTATTTTCCACTTTTAATCTACTGAAAGCTGCTGAAAATAACTCTGTGGCCCAAAATACAAGTCCTGTCACAATGCCTAAAAATCCAATCATGCCTATTAAACATGTTTAGAAGATGTTCATGTCTTTGACACCACTCATATTCCCATAATTTGACCATTCCTATATTCACTTCTCTGTGAATCCTTGCCCCTGTAATTCGGCCTAGCCGTTTGGTTTTTGGACCTCTGCTCATTCTGCATCTACCTGATTAAATGCAAATTCAAGGAAAAAGTATCAGTAATCTTGTGTCAGCCCCAAAGAAAGGATCTCCAGTATCTCAATAGGATCTTACTGTTTCATGGCCATATTATTTTCTCACGCCTCACAATAGCTATTTCAGGTCTCACCAGTTTCTGCCACCATTTATTCTAAATCTTAACATAACAACTTCACCTACTTCTTCACAGGAAGATAGAAGACACTAGGTGGGAAATCTCTCAACTTCTTAATTCCCTCCTGCTGAAAACAAATTGGAACCTGCTCTTACAGACTCCTTTCCAAGGTAAATTTCTCCTCCTGTCATATGAATTTAATTTTCTCTAATCTCCACAGACATTTCATTTATCATTTATCAGTTATCTCTCATGTCTCCTGAATTCCTAACATGCCACTCTCTCATGCAGTAGCTCTCACACATGGCTTCAGGTTGGAATCACTTAAAAGAGCTTCAAGAGTATTTATTGCTAGGTTCCACATCTTAGGACTCTTGAGTAATTGGTGGGAGGTGTGGCCTGGGCATTAGGATATTTAAAAGCTCTCCAGGTGATTTTGATGTGCAGCCAAGACTTAAAATAAGTACTCTACTGGCTCATTTTCCCAATGCAAAGCATTCAAAATTATGCCTGAATTTATTAAAAAAACAACAACAATATCTAAAACTGTGATGACTTAAGCATCAAAATGAGAGTGACATTTACAACCATATGAGTAAAACAGCAATCAGCAATTCATGAGTTTATATTGCTGTAAAGGAAGAAAGAAATGGGAGAAAGAATTAGCCCTTCCTTGCAGTAGAATGATAGCTAACAAATGAAGAAAGCTGGAATTAGAAAAATCACCATTTGGCAATCACTGACATAATGATTAATTCAAAATATAAATCCCAATGAATGTTAAAAATATTGAATGAAAGTGGGATGAGAACGTAACAAAGCCATTTCAAAGATTCTCCCTGCAAAATATTTATTAATGAAATAAGACAAAAGTTCATAGAAATGATTTTAAAGTTACAAAAATCAAATGATAAAAGTTAAAATCACCAATAATGAGATAGATCAATATCATATATCACTTGATATGAGGTAATGAGGAAAATGCAACATCACCTCTGTGATAATCCAGCCAAACAAAATTGCCTGGGTCTTGTCATGAAGAAACAGATAAACCAATTTGAGAGACACTGTACAGAACTACTGCTCTGCGATATTCAGAAATACCAAAGAGATAAAAGTCAAAGGAAGACTAGGAAACTACTTGATAATGAAAAAGTCTAATACTACAAGATGATTGTGTATGCCTCAAGATCCTGGATTGCACCCTTTTGCTGTAAAAACTGTATGAGATGATTACTGAAACCTGAATGAGGTCTCTAAGTGAAGAATGTATGGGAACTCTTCAAAATATTCTTGTAATTTTTTAAATTCAAAAATGTTTCTAAAGAAAAGAAAATGAAACAAAAACACTGACTTTAATTGCTTTCAGAATGTGCCTCTAACACTGTAACAGTTGTTCTTGGATTGTTTGCTTGTTTGTAATTACTTTGATGAAGCTACCCTTCTAAATATGTATCTTTTTTCTTAATGTACAGCCCAACTTCTTGAAAGGATAGAATCCATTTGTTTTCTTCACTGATTTGTTTTCTTTTATTCCTCAAGCCCAAAGATTTGAATTCTGCTTCTAATATTCAACTGAAACTACTCCTATCAGTTTCACCAACGACCCTTTTGCTAAATTCAATGAGAAGGAAAGTGTCTAAAACAATAGTTCTCATTGAATTCAACAAAGTTTAATAAAAACTTTTTCATCTTGTCTTCTACCTACCTTCTACCCTTCTCACTATTTCACATATCCATTTATTCACCAAATATTTAATTAATTTATTTTGTGCACCTGATACTTTCTAGGTGCAGGAGATCCAGTGGTGAACAACATAAAGCAGGTCCTCATTCTCAGGAAGGTCACCTTCAAGTGTGGCGAAAACAGATGACAAAAAAGTGACAGGTAAATAAATAAAACTTAGATGCTGATCTAAGAGTTACACATATATGTATTAGCCCCTTTCTCATATTAACTATAAGAGTAGGTTCTATTATTACATCCACCTCACCAATGAGATAACTGATGCACAGTGAGCCTGAGTAACTTGCTTCAAGGTATAGCCAGTAAACAGGAGACCTAGGATTTAAACTTAATCTTATTCCAGAGTGAGTGCTAACTTCAAACCTATTAGTACAATATACAAGTTTCTGCATGGTTCACCCTTTGAAAATTTCTCAGCCCTCTCTCATTTCTCAAACATTTCTTTTGTATCCTACTCTTAGGTCATATTAAACATACTGCTGGTCCCTTGCCAACACCATGCTCTCATCTTCCATACCATTTTCAGGAGACCCCTCTGGCTGTGATCTCTCTCTTCCCCTTTGTCACCCAGTTAGAGCTTATCTGTCCTTCAACACTATCAAAATCTATTTTGTCTCCCTCCAAGAAATTGCCCAGTTGATGTTGGTGTCTATTAGTGCCTTATCAATCCGTGCCTCCCTCTATTAAACTAATTGATCCCTTCTATAACACCACATGTATCCTTTATATTCCCCTTAACATTAAGAATTCCTTAAAAGGAGGAAACTTGTAATTCATTTCTATATCTCAATGCCCTGTGTCACAATTGTTGCATAATATATCACTGTAGAAAAATTAAGAATAAAAGCCACCACCACCCATTGCTGTCCCATTACAACTCAGTTTTATGGTTATCTAAAAGAGAAGGTAATCCTTAAAATGGGACACATAATAAAGGAAAGTTTTTTAAAAAGAAACTGAGAACATCCTGAAACATAGGGAATCTACCCAGTTGTTAATACACAAGCAGGCAGTTCTTATTATCCAGAAACTACCATTAGGACTGGGGATTAGAGGAGGGGGTGGATATTACAATGCTATGAGGAGAAAAAGTATAATACATTAACAATCAGATGTTAAGAAATGATGCAAATTTCACAGTTTTGTTCAGTAAAAGCAAAGGACTCAACTGTCTAAGAACTTAGTAACTATCTTTTGTTGTTGAAATAATAGCTACCTTTCCTGGGAAACTAAACTAGGCACAGCCATCTCACCACAATAAGCTGTTTCCTTTGTTCCACTAACCTATAGATGTTCCATTTCAAAAAGAAAAAAAAATAAAAAAGACTATCAATCATTTTGCCAAATTAGAATCTTGAAATTAAACTAATGATTTTTACGTTTAAATTAATTGACTAGAGGATAGCTACACAGACAGGGAGAATGGTTCTCTTTGTAGGGAAGCATTTAAAGAAGAGTAGAGGCCCTGGAAGAAAGGGCTCAGGAGTCTGAAAATCCAGCCAAAACTTAACTTTAAACACTTAAAGAAGATTGGTACTTGTAAAGCTATTCACTAGTTTGAGTGTTCCAGCCTGGAAAGGTGAAAAATAAAATGCTGTTTACAAGTTTTCTCTGGTTTGTTATATAAAATGTGTTGTGCATGTGATATCTAAATTTAAAGTAACATGATTTAAACTGCACTACATGATGAAGAGTCCTCTGAGGTCACTAAAGCTTTGATTTTCCAGTTAGCTTATTTTATAGCTAGTGCTTTGGAAGCCATCAAGTCCATAACGAGATAGATCAATCAGACTGTTTTTATTGGTCTACTGCGTACCATACACTATACACAGCAGTATTCATTGAATCAGACTGCTTGGGAACAACAGCTTTAACCTTGAGACTTGAGCAGAGAAAATAACAGCTTCAAAATTAAATCTCCATGAATTATATATATTCTTATATAAAACTGAATTTTTAAACACTGTCAATTGAAATCCATTGGTAATGAACCAAGTACAGTTACTTCAAAGAGGAATTGTGGTCAAAACATCACATGTTCACTGATTTAAAGTAGCTTTCTAAACTTAATATTCGAATATCAGTCTTCACAGTGATTCCAAGGAACCTACATTTTTTAAATGCCTTCAATGATACACCAGTTAGTAAAAAAAAGAATAGATGACCTTCAGAAGTTGCTTCAAATACCTAAGATGATTTGTTGTTTTATATGTGTTTACCTGCCTTTCAAAAAAAAAAATCTAAGAAATTAAAAGATGTAATGCAAAGTCAGTCATATAGAAAATGGCACATTCACGGCACTCAACAAATGTTAATTATTTTCTTTAGATTTTTCAAAAGCCTTAATGATAGATTGAAAAATTCACAAAATGCCTGATCTACTTGTTTTCTAAGTACAAATCCTTAGCTTCACCATTCTACTGATCTCTCTACAAAAACTCCATTGGCCGTCAAGGGGAAATTCCTGCAAGGATCACTTATCAGAAACAGTGTATCCTCAAGGACAAGGTCAGGAGTTCACATATATCCAAATAAATACACTACATAACCAGGGATAGTATTCATATCCAAAGTATCTTATCTGTGGGATGAGGCATGGAAAGACAACCTCTGTGGAGCTGAGCTGAGGACTCACAGGTGGCCCACACTATTTCAGTTTTAAGGAATTCTTCCAAGTTAGAGTAAATGCACATTCAAACTAGTCATTTCGGGGGAAAAAATTAAATCCCGTAAATTAGCTGGTAAGAAATTGGCTGGTAGTCAGTGTCTCAGAGAAGTTGATGAAGTTCATGCTACATCTCTCACTTTAGCAGACAACTAGGTGTAAATCCAGAATAAAAAAACAAGTGCTTGGCTCCAGGGAAGCTGTGCAGAACACACTGGTGTGGTCAAGAAACCAAGTTACAGAATATGTGTGATGCTTATAAATGGTGTATGAAATATAGTGTGAATCTGGTTTACACTAATCCAGGCATTGGTTTATGTTAATCCAAAATGGCCTTTAATACCTATAGCTGAACAAGCCTAGGGTGAACAGAGGGCTGCCCTACAGATGCCCAGATCACTCAAACCGGTCAGTGTCTCCCATCTCAACTGACAACAGGACCAGAACTAACAGTTCCTTACCATCACCTCCAGATTCTCCAATACTTAACACTTAGCCTCTATCAGGAAGGATTTCACTGAGAAACACTCTCATAACATTTCAATGCCTCAAAATTAAAATATTACTCCTAAATTTGTAATGATTTGACTGACAAGGGTCAAAAATGATATTCAACTTACAAGTGAGATAAATTTTTTCTGCCTCATTTGCTTTTTTTTCTTCTCTGCCACCAGATTATAAATTCCACAAGTGCAAAGCCAGGTCTATTACATGCATCATTATATACCCATCACCTACTAGGTGCTCATCCAATATTTATGGAATGATAAATGCATGAAGAGATGGATAAATGTAGCTATTGAACTGAAAAGAAAAAAAAAGCTCTGCTCTTCTTGAATTTTCTGGCACAACTCTTGGTGACTCTTTTCCTATAGCCATTTCTTTAGAATATCTCTTTATAACCTGGTGCCTATTTGTCTTTCTAGCATTCTCCAGTGCAACATTCTTTTTTTGGTACTTTTTGGCACTCACTGAAAATATTTAATTTTTTTTTATACTAAGTGCCTTTCTAATAGTAAAATTAGCATTAAACACTTGTTGAGAAAATTCCATGCATGCTATTTATTATGCAAAGTAAGGTATCAAATCATCTTTCTCAGCCTGTTACATTGTGATTTCATTGAACCAGGAATAGGGTCTTAAATTAATCTATGCCTTTTTCCAAGCCTAACTGAGCATCTTCCATGAGGTAGGTTTTCAAAAAATATTTGTGGATTGAAAGAGGAATAAAAAGAAATGACTTCACTCGATATTAGTGTAAAATACAGTAAATAATCTGACCAAATATAAGCCTATGATTTTACTCAATTCAGCAGACTACTGACCTTGAGCTACTAACATCGGGTCCTGAAGACCAAACACTGGAGGTATGGTTAAAGTTAGAGTGACAGTGTCTAAGGGCCACTGTCTAAGCAGGAGGTAAGTCTTTGCCATTTTTCTTTGAAATTTTCTGAGCCTGTGTCAGTATGGCAATAAGACTGCTGGACATATTAATAGAACAGCAGCATTTAAGGAAGTAAATGTGACAGCTGCAATTTAAACCTGCCTCAGGGAAAATCTTAGGAATAAAAGGAGGCATGCTGAGCAAAGCTTCATATTTAAGAACAAGTACCCAAAAGTGCACAAAATGCACAACTGGATAAAACTACATTTTATATGAGACAGTTCTTCACAGAAACTGATACAGTTTACAACAGAAGAAAATGGTCCATAGATTTGCTGTGAATCAGACACCGTTCCTCTCTGCCCTCTTTACCCTCATACACAGGGTAAAGAAATACAACTCATAAAGAGCTACTGCTCTCTAGAGCAAGACACCCTAACATGGAGGGTATCCTCAGTTATGTTCACAATATTTGGAAAGATGCTACAATAAAGTGACTTGTTCAACTGATGTTCTCAGTGACTCCTGTATTTAATCTAGTTCAAGAAATATTTATTAATCATCTACCATGTAGCATATGCTGAAGCAGCTTTGTACAACAGTAATGTGGGCATAACTAGTTATACACTTTGGCTTCAATCCATGCCTTAACACAATAGCTGCATAAGCTCTGCTGATATTACTAATAAAAATATTTGTTGGGGGTCTCTAATTGCCAGACATTGTGCCAAGGGTTATATCATTTAATCCTCATAACAAACTAGTAAGATAAATACTGTGAGTATGCTCTGTCTTGTACAAATAAGAAAACTGCAGCCTAAAGAGATGAAATAATTTTCCCATTGCGACACAATTAATATAAAGTTGAGATGTGAATCCAGGCAGTCGGACTCTACACATGAGCTCTTAATCACTTCTTTATATTATCTCCCAATTCATTTATAATTTGTGGCACTATTTCCTCATCTGAAAAATGGTGACAGAAAACTCCTTTCTTGCTGCATTATCATGAGAATTAAAAATAACACTATAGTTTTAATGACAGGAATAAGGTTCAGAAAATATCTAATACAATAGTGACTAAATTATCTCCATTATAATCTAGTATTATATTTTTCATTGATTTCTCACGTCCTTGAAATCTCATGGTTTAAACTATGCAATTTAAAATTCACTCCTTTACTGTCTTATCTTGTTAATTGTTTTCTACAACACACTATAGCCTTTTCCTACAAAGTTGATACATTTATGAATGAAAACCGTAACTCATATTATACACGTTCCACTTAAGTTAGCCATTCTGAACTGAACTTACCTTCAACTCATTTCTCTATTGCTTTCTTATTGGCTGAGATCTGAATTCTTGACTTGCTGAGTACTTATTTCTTCCACTGTACCAAGAAACTATCAGCATTAGTCCTTCCTTTCAGATGGCTCCCTAAGGACCTAAATGTGTAGTACTGGAAGGACTAGCAACCCCCATCCTCTCAACTCAGATAACACCCACTTTCTGGTACCACCACTGTCCGGTCTTTGGACAGCCTCCGGGGCAGGATGAGCAGGCAGGGACAGATGGCACCCACTTTGGAGACCCTCAGGAAAGCCCATTCTCTGTGGTATGTGGGCTTCCGGCCACCCTGCAGGCAGAGGCCACCTTCCGCCTTCCTCCAAAGGAGGCCACAGTGTTTGCCCTGGGCCCTGAGCCTCCCTCCACACCTGTGAGGCTGAGGACTAGAAGCCCTTTATCCCAAAGCAGGAGTCCCCCTACACCCAACTGCCCAACCCTTCTGTTTAAACGAGACACTCAGGCAGCCTTCCTGGCTCCATAGTCCCAGCTTCCTGTGCCGGACCCTGTGGGGGTGAGATGTGGTCCCTTCAGAGTGGACTCCAAGAGGGGCAGGCTGGCCCCTGGAGGGCCAGGGGACCATCCTCTTGTTCCCTCTTCTCATTCCTCCCAACTCCATCCCTCCAGTTGTTTTTGCTTTGGGTTTGGGTATTTTTGTTTTGTAAAGTGGTGCCTTACTTTTGGGATAAATATTTTTTTTTTTTTATTTATGAAACTCATTTATTTGAGAAATGAACACAGTTTTTTTTTGTTTTTTTTTAATCATTAATCTACACTTACATGACGAATACTTTGTTTACTAGGCTCTCCCCTATACCAGGTCCCCCCTATGTACCCCTTTACAGTCACTGTCCATCACCACAGCAAAATGTTGTAGAATCACTACTTGTCTTCTCTGTGTTGTACAGCCCTCCCTTTTCTCCCACCAACCCATGCATGCTAATCTTAATACCCCCCTTTTTCTCCCCACCCTTAACCCTCCCTACCCACGCACCCTCCCCAGCCCCTTTCCCTTTGGTACCTGTTAGTCCATTCTTGAGTTCTGTGATTCTGCTGCTGTTTTGTTCCTTCAGTTTTTCCTTTGTTTTTATACTCCACAGATGAGTGAAATCATTTGGTATTTCTCTTTCTCTGCTTGGCTTGTTTCACTGAGCATAATACCCTCCAGCTCCATCCATGTGGCTGCAAATGGTAGAATTTGCCCTTTTCTTTAGGCTGAGTAGTATTCCATTGTGTATATGTACCACTTCTTCTTTATCCATTCATCTATCGTTGGACATTTAGGTTGCTTCCAATTCTTTGCTATTGTAAATAGTGCTGCGATAAACATAGGGGTACATTGGTCTTTCTCATACTTGATTGCTGCATTCTTAGGGTAAATTCCTAGGAGTGCAATTCCTGGGTCAAATGGTATGTCTGTTTTGAGCATTTTGGTGTACCTCCATACTGCTTTCCACAATGGTTGAACAAGTTTACATTCCCACCAGCAGTGTAGGAGGGTTCCCCTTTCTCCACAGCCTCGCCAACATTTGTTGTTGTTTGTCTTTTGGATGGCAGCCATCCTTACTGGTGTGAGGTGATACCTCATTGTAGTTTTAATTTGCATTTCTCTGATGATTAGCGATGTGGAGCATCTTTTCATGTGTCTGTTGGCCATCTGAATTTCTTTTTTGGAGAACCGTCTGTTCAGTTCCTTTGCCCATTTTTTAATTGGGTTATTTGTTTTTTGTTTGTTGAGGCGTGTGAGCTCTTTATATATTCTGGACGTCAAGCCTTTATCGGATGTGTCATTTTCAAAGATATTCTCCCATACTGTAGGGTTCCTTTTTGTTCTATTGATGGTGTCTTTTGCTGTACAGAAGCTTTTCAGCTTAATATAGTCTCACTTGTTCATTTTTGCTGTTGTTTTCCTTGCCCGGGGAGATATGTTCAAGAAGAGGTCACTCATGTTTATGTCTAAGAGGTTTGTGCCTATGTTTTCTTCCAAGAGTTTAATGGTTTCGTGACTTACATTCAGATCTTTGATCCATTTTGAGTTTACTTTTGTATATGGGGTTAGACGATGGTCCAGTTTCATTCTCCTACATGTAGCTGTCCAGTTTTGCCAGCACCATCTGTTGAAGAGACTGTCATTTCACCATTGTCTGTCCATGGCTCCTTTATCAAATATTAATTGACCATATATGTCTGGGTTAATGTCTGGATTGTCTAGTCTGTTCCATTGGTCTGTGGCTCTGTTCTTGTGCCACTACCAAATTGTCTTGATTACTATGGCTTTATAATAGAGCTTGAAGTTGGGGAGTGAGATCCCCCCTACTTTATTCTTCTTCTCAGGATTGCTTTGGCTATTCGGGGTCTTTGGTGGTTCCATATGAATTTTTGAATTATTTGTTCCAGTTCATTGAAGAATGTTGCTGGTAGTTTCATAGGGATTGCATCAAATCTGTATATTGCTTTGGGCACGATGGCCATTTTGATGATATTAATTCTTCCTAGCCATGAGCATGGGATGCGTTTCCATCTGTTAGTGTCCCCTTTAATTTCTTTTAAGAGTGACTTGTAGTTTTCAGAATATAAGTCTTTCACTTCTTTGGTTAGGTTTATTCCTAGGTATTTTATTTTTTTTGATGCAAATGTGAATGGAGTTGTTTTCCTGATTTCTCTTTCTGTTGGTTCATTGTTGGTATATAGGAAAGCCACAGATTTCTGTGTGTTGATTTTGTATCCTGCAACTTTGCTGTATTCCGATATCAGTTCTAGTAGTTCTGGGGTGGAGTCTTTAGGGTTTTTTATGTACAGTATCATGTCATCTGCAAATAGTGACAGTTTAACTTCTTCTTTGCCAATCTGGATTCCTTGTATTTTTTTGTTTTGTCTGATTGCCGTGGCTAGGACCTCCAGTACTATGTTAAACAACAGTGGGGAGAGTGGGCATCCCTGTCTAGTTCCCGATCTCAGCGGAAATGCTTTCAGCTTCTCGCTATTCAATATAATGTTGGCTGTGGGTTTTTCATAGATGTCCTTTATTATGTTGAGGTACTTGCCCTCTATTCCCATTTTGCTGAGAGTTTTTATCATGAATGGATGTTGAACTTTGTCAAATGCTTTTTCAGCATCTATGGAGATGATCATGTGGTTTTGTCTTTCTTTTTGTTGATGTGGTGGATGATATTGATGGACTTTCGAATGTTGTGCCATCCTTGCATCCCTGGGATGAATCCCACTTGGTAATGGTGTACGATGGTTTTGATGTACTTTTGAATTCGGTTTGCTAAAATTTTGTTGAGTATTTTTGCGTCTACGTTCATCAGGGATATTGGTCTGTAGTTTTCTTTTTTGGTGGTGTCTTTGCCTGGTTTTGGTATTAGGGTGATGTTAGCTTCATAGAATGAGTTTGGGAGTATCCCCTCCTCTTCTATTTCTTGGAAAACTTTAAGGAGAATGGGTATTATGTCTTCCCTGTATGTCTGATAAAATTCCGAGGTAAATCCATCTGGCCCGGGGGTTTTGTTCTTTGGTAGTTTTTTGATTACCGCTTCAATTTCGTTGCTGGTAATTGGTCTGTTTAGATTTTCTCTTTCTTTTTGGGTCAGTCTTGGAAGGTTGTATTTTTCTAGGAAGTTATCCATTTCTCCTAGGTTTCCCAGCTTGTTAGCATATAGGTTTTCATAGTAGTCTCTAATAATTCTTTGTATTTCTGCGGGGTCCGTCGTGATTTTTCCTTTCTCATTTCTGATACTGTTGATTTGTGTTGACTCTCTTTTCCTCTTAATAAGTCTGGCTAGAGGCTTATCTATTTTGTTTATTTTCTCGAAGAACCAGCTCTTGGTTTCATTGATTTTTGCTATTGCTTTATTCTTCTCAATTTTATTTATTTCTTCTCTGATCTTTATTATGTCCCTCCTTCTGCTGACCTTAGGCCTCATTTGTTCTTCTTTTTCCAATTTCGATAGTTGTGACATTAGACCGTTCATTTGGGATTGCTCTTCCTTTTTTAAATATGCTTGGATTGCTATATACTTTCCTCTTAAGACTGCTTTTGCTGCGTCCCACAGAAGTTGGGGCTTAGTGTTGTTGTTGTCATTTGTTTCCATATATTGCTGGATCTCCATTTTGATTTGGTCATTGATCCATTGATTATTAAGGAGTGTGTTGTTTAGCCTCCATGTGTTTGTGAGCCTTTTTGCTTTCTTTGAACAGTTTATTTCTAGTTTAATGCCTTTGTGGTCTGAAAAGTTGGTTGGTAGGGTTTCAATCTTTTGGAATTTACTGAGGCTCTTTTTGTGTCCTAGTATGTGGTCTATTCTGGAGAATGTGCCATGTGCACTTGAGAAGAATGTGTATCCTGTTGCTTTTGGATGTAGAGTTCTGTAGATGTCTAATAGGTCCATCTGTTCTAATGTGTTGTTCAGTGCCTCTGTGTCCTTACTTATTTTCTGTCTGGTGGATCTGTCCTTTGGAGTGAGTGGTGTGTTGAAGTCTCCTAGAATGAATGCATTGCATTTTATTTCCTCCTTTAGTTCTATTAATATTTGTTTCAGGTATGTTAGTGCTCCTGTATTGGGTGCATATATATTTATAATGGTTATATCCTCTTGATGGACTGAGCCCTTTATCATTATGTAATGTCCTTCTTTGTCTTTTGTTACTTTCTTTATTTTGAAGTCTGTTTTGTCTGATACCAGAATTGCAACACCTGCTTTCTTCTCTCTGTTGTTTGCTTGAAATATCTTTTTCCATCCCTTGACTTTAAGTCTGTGCGCGTCTTTGGGTTTGAGGTGAGTGTCTTGTAAGCAGCCTATGGATGGATCTTGCTTTTTTATCCATTCTATTACTCTGTGTCTTTTGATTGGTGCATTCAGTCCATTTACATTTAGGGTGATTATTGAAAGGTATGAATTTATTGCCATTGCAGGCTTTAAGTTTGTGGTTACCAAAGGTTTAGGGTTAGCTTCTTTACTATCTTACTGTCTAACTTAACTCGCTTGTTGAGCTATTATAAACACAGTCTGATGATTCTTTATTTCTCTCCCTTCTTATTCCTCCTCCTCCCTTCTTCATATGTTGGGTGTTTTGTTCTATGCTCTTTTTAGGAGTGCTCCCATCTAGAGCAGTCCCTGAAGGATGCCCTGTAGAGGTGGTTTGTGGGAGGCAAATTCCCTCAACTTTTGCTTGTCTGGGAATTGTTTAATCCCTCCTTCATATTTAAATGATATTCGTGCTGGATACAGTAGTCTTGGTTCGAGGCCCTTCTGTTTCATTGCATTAAGTATATCATGCCATTCTCTTCTGGCCTGTAGGGTTTCTGTTAAGAAGTCTGATGATAGCCTGATGGGTTTTCCTTTGTAGGTAACCTTTTTTTTCTCTCTGGCTGCCTGTAATACTTTGTCCTTCTCTTTGATCTTTGCCATTTTAATTATTATGTGTCTTGGTGTTGCCCTCCTTGGATCCCTTGTCATGGGAGTTCTGTGTACCTCTGTGGTCTGAGAGGCCATTTCTTCCCCTAGTTTGGGGAAATTTTCAGCAATTATTTCTTCAGAGACATTTTCTATCCCCTTTTCTCTCTCTACTTCTTCTGGAATACCTATGATTCTTATATTGTTCCTTTTAGATTGGTCACTCAGCTCTCTTAAAATTCTTTCATTCCTGGAGATCCTTTTATCTCTCTCTGCATCAGCTTCTCTGTGTTCCTGTTCTCTGTTTTCTAGTCCATTAATGGTCTCTTGCATCTTGTCCATTCTGTTTTGAAGTCCTTCCAGAGCTTGTTTTATTTCTGAATTCTCCTTCCTTAGTTCTTGCATATTTCTCTGCAAGTCCATCAGCATGGTTATGACTTTTGTTTTGAATTCTTTTTCAGGTAGACTGGCTAAATCTATCTCCCCAGATTCCTTCTCAGGGGAAGATGTAGCAGATGCGGAAGCTGTCTGGGTTAGTCTTGTCTGGATCATATTTTTTTGCCTTTTCATGTTGACAGGTGCTATTGACTGTCAGCTGGAAGGGCCAAAATTTTCACTTGCTACTGGCCTTTCTTTACTGGGACAACTGCGACCCCTAGTGGCTTGTGTTGGGTAATTGCGTGTAGAGTGGGTCTTTGTGTCTTGCCTGGCCGGAAGGGAGAAATTTCCCTTTCTGTGGGCAGAGTTTGTCTCAGGCTGCTTCTCTGCTTTCGCAGCGCCCGGTGGGGTAATGGATGGGGAGGCTGCTTGACTGTTTGCCTCCGTGAGGGGTCTCAGAGCTGTTGCCCAGGGGGTTAGTGCACCCGGTTTTCCCTGTAATTTCCAGCTGCTGTACTGTGACCTGGGTTGTTTCCGTCAAGCTGTTAAGTCCCTGTCCCTTTAAGACTTTCAAAAAGCCCCCGCTTTTCTTTGTCACAGGGGCATCAGCTTCGGCACCCGCTCAGAGGTCTTACTCCCTGTTCCCCCAGTTTCCAGGGCCCCCTGGGCACATACTGTGTCTGCGCTCTGGCCCGGATGGCTGGGGCTGGGTGTTCAGCAGTCCTGGGCTCCGTCTCCCTCCCGCTCTGCCTATTGTTCTCCCGCCGGGAGCTGGGGGGAGGGGCGCTCGGGTCCCGCCAGGCCCGGGGCTTGTATCTTACCCCTTTCACCAGTCGCTGTGTTCTCGCTGGTGTAGCTGCTGTCTGGCCACTGTCCTGCGTCTTCTGGTCTCTCTTTTAGGGCTAGTTGTGTTTGTTGTATTTTCAAAAGTATATATGTTTTTGGGAGGAGATTCCCACTGTCCTACTCATGCCGCCATGTTGGCTCCGCCTCTGGATAAATATTTTTGAAGCTGACATTTCTATTTCTTTTGGATTTTTTAATGTTAATTTGTTTTGGGTGGTAAAAGGACTGCCTAATTCCTTAAGGGAAGAGACAACCACACTGAGAAGCAAATGTCCAACCAAGAGATTTATTTAGCAGCGGCGAGGTGGCTGCCCGCCAGAGTGAGAGAGCAGCAGCGCAGGCTGGGGAGCTTTGGCTTATATACCCTATTAAGGCACTTGGCACCAGCTAATTAGCTATGGATTCATTGGGGTTAGCTGGCGGGACTTTATTGGTCTGCATCACAGAGTGTTCGGTTGTCATGAGTGGGAAACTGAACTTAATTCCAGGAAACCGAAACTTAGCGGTCGCCATCTTAGGTCGAAAAGTGTGGGGGTTGGGCACCATTTTGAGTAACATTCCTCCCTTTTTAATTTTGTATGGGGGAGGGTCATCGTTTTCTCTGGCTACTTCCTGCTGAAAGGGGGCAGTGATGTCTTAATCTAACGGAGGGGGCAAAAGGGAGGAGTTATGTTCAAACAAGGTAGGGTTTGTCAGTTTCATGATGGCATACATCCAGGCCCCAAAGGTGAAGATCTCTTCCTTGGAGAACTCAAGAAATGTTCCCTGGATCCAGAGATTGAACAGTCCCTCGAACCAATCACTGGTGTGTTGGACATCTGGAAGGAGCCAGCTATTTTCCCATAGCACTTCAAGAAATTTCAGCACTCATTTCATCCACATTTTTTAGCAACTGGTAGTCCCTAAGGAGGAGCTGGTTGAAAGTTTGGTTCGAAATTTTGCTGATCTGATTTTGAATGAATTTTACTATGCAGGGCAGGAAGGTACAGAAAAGAAAGGTCATGAGTAAAGGACCGAGGATAGGCAGGAGCCTAGTGAGGAGAGAGGTTTGGAAGAGTCCTGTTATGCTAGTCTTTGCAGGGGACCTTTTTAGACTTTCTGCAAGATCGGCCAGTCTATGTACATTTTCTTCTACTAGTCCTGACTCGTTGACATATTAAAACAGCATTCTTCTTTAAGGAAGAGGCAAGTCCATCCCTTTTCGGTGGTTAGAAGATCTAGGGCCTGCCGGTTTTGAAGGGTCACTTGGGCTAGAGATGTAACTTGTCTCTGTAGTAAGGGCAGGGATTCAGCGGTGGAATCTAAAGCTGTTTGTAGCTTGGCATTAAGGCAATCTACTGCTCATAGGGAGTGTCCTAAGGCTCCTCCTGAGAGGCCCATTCCTGCTGCAGAGGCGGAGAGGGATATTCCGACCATAATGGGAAGAAAGGCCGTTCGGCAGGTTCTGGAGTAAGGAAGCGACCATTGTACTTCAGAGCTATTGTATGATGTTAGTTGATGGACAATGGTGACAAGAAAACAAGGATCTGATTGACTGGGTAGAATTTGGTTTGAGAGAGTGCCGTTACACCAGAGAAAGTCTCCCGGTCATGAATAGGAGGTTGTAGAGATGGTTTGGTTATAAGCGCAAATGCCTCTCCCTAGGGAGATATCGGTAAGGGAATTTGGAAGAATGCAGGCACATAAGGGGAGTGAGATATTGTCTGTTTCTGGTTCCCATAAGGGAACATTGGTAATTGGGCTGAAAGGGGTTCCTGAGGTCAAGAAGGTATAATTTGTGATGTTAAGAGAGACTGCAGCTAATAAGGGCCAAGCTAAAGAGGCACAAAGGAAACAGTGGGTTGGCTTTAGGATGGGGGTAGTGAGGTTTAAGAAGGCAAGAGTGTTTCGTATGATACGGAACCAAGAGTAGAGTGAAGGGGATGAGGAGGGATCTGAGGGGGGAGTCGGGGTCTGGGCTTTCTAGCTGACTAACAAGTATTTGTTCAGAGTGTTGTATGCTGGATGATAGTTGGGAGTGTTGGGTAGCAATGGAGAAATACTCTCTACTTACGCTAAAATCCCAAGGGGGTGAGATGAGTACCCATTAGGGTAAAATTTTCCTGTCACTCTGGTTGCCCATCGGGAATCCCTTGGGTCAAAAATTGCTAATGTGAAGGTTTTTGTGTTCGAGTTGAATTTGAACATTCCGTTGCCATTTTATGCATCATGTATTTTGCATGACCAGTAGGGGCAACCTTCTTAAGTTTTGACCCATTGGTTGTGACAGGAATCTTCTGTCTGGTCAAAGGTGAAACATAGGTAGGGCCGAGCGGCCTGTTTTATCAGCTCGGAGGTGTGTAAGGAAATCATAATGGCAGAAGCACAACCTGTTGTGGGACAATCAGCCATGGCTGCCAGGACAGTTTGTTTTGTGTGTTTTTTTGTATATGTTTCCTTCAACTTAAATCTCCAAACATATGACATATTGGCAAAGGGGGTAAGAAAGCAGGGGGTAAGAGTGAATATGGTGGGGATGCTAGGATCCATCTTCAGGAATGGTGGGGAGGGACCTTAGATGGGAGAGGTGGAGTTTTGGGGGGTCTGTTGTGCAGGGGGTGCAGGTGAAGCATGGAGGAGTCAGGTTTGAGGCTTTTTCTCCTGAGCTGTCTCCCAGAAGTCTGGCAGGTTTCAACCTGGGGATATGAAGCCACAAGGTTAGTTTTCCAGGGGACTCCTCTAATCGAGTGGCAGGAGGGGTGCAGAGAATGATTTTTAAAGATCCTTTCCATTTTGGGGTTAAGGGAGTGGAGTCTATGGAGGGAGGAAAGAAGTATACCCAGTCACTGGGAGTCCAGGGAAAAGAGATGTGAGACATCAGGGGATCGGGTAATAGGGCTTCTTGATGTCTCCAGAGCTGGAAGCAAATGAAAGAAAGAAGGGGGTAAGAAAAGTGTTCAGGGAGAAGGTGGGGAGAAGGAGTTATTCTGGGGGGGAGCAGAGGTCTACCATACATGACCTCTAAAGGGGAAAATAATGAAGGTTTTTTGGGAGCACTCGAAGGCGGAACAGAGCTAGAGGAAGAAGTTTGATCCGACCAGTATGTAATTCAAGAGTTTGGTCAGAATGTTTTATAGTGTTCGATTGGTACATTCCACTTTTTCTGATGATTTAGGATTATAAAGAATATAGAAATGTCATGGGATGTTGAGGGCTCCTGTAATTCTTTGTGTAATGTGGGAAACAAATTCTGGGCTGTTGTCCAATTGAAATGAGGTGGGCATTCCAAATCTCGGGATTATATCTGAGAGAAGAATTAAAGCAATGGTGGAAGCCCTCTTGTTTGAAGTGGAAAGGCCTCAACCCATCCCGAGGATGTGTCCACAAGTACCAGAAGATATGTGTGTTTTCGGACTCTGGGCATGTTAGTAAAGTCAAGCTCCCAGCCTGCTCTGGGGATATGTCCTCTAGCCTGATGAGTTGGAAAAGAGCTTGGTTTCAAAGGGGTGTTAGGATTAGTTCTTTGGCAGATATGACAGTCAGTGGTTAGCTGTTAGATGTATTTGAGGTCTTCGGTGGTTAGAGGAAAGAAGGAATTGAGAAACATTTTTAAATTTTGTGGGCTGGTGTGAAATAGAGAGTGTAAATAGGAAAAGAGGGTCATGTTTGGGAGGGAAATTATCAGGAACGTTGGAAGAGCAGTGGGGAATGGCTAGAGCAATGGTTGGGTTTTCTGACATAGCTGCCTGTCTTGCAGCCTGGTCTGCTTTAGAGTTGCCTATTGTTATTGGGGATGAGTCGGACTGGTGTGAGTGGCAGTGAACGATTCCTGTCTCACAAGGGAGGAGAGAGGCATGGAGGAGGTCCATGATAAGTTTAGAGTTGGAAATGGAGGTGTCTTTGGTAGTTAATAGTCCCCTTTCTTTCCAGATTGCTAAGTGAGAAAGAAGGATGTGGAAAGCATACTTTGAATTAGTGTAAAGTGTCAGGGGGTAATCACCAGTTAGTTCAAAGGCACGTTTGACTGCAAAGAGTTTGGCCTGTTGGTTGGTTGTGTTTTTTGGCAGAGATTTTGCTTCAATGGTTTCAGTTAGGGAAACAGAGGCATATCCTGCCCACCATTCCCCATTCATTAGAAAAGAACTGCCATCAGTGAACCACACATGAGCAGGGTTTTCTAGGGGTCCCTCTTTTATATGGGAGGGACATGGGAGGAGGTCTTTGAGAGTTTCACTACAGTGATGGAAGGGCGGGTCTTGCATAACAGGGAGTAATGTAGCAGGATTTAGGGATGAGCAGGCCTGAAAGGAGATAGAAGAATCATGTTGAAAGGAGTCGAGGAGGGAACGGATTCGGCAGGGGAAAGGTTCTTTAATCCCTTATATATTAGAAGGTCTTTTAAGTGAGTTTTTTTGCCTCCTGGATTAGGACATATGCTGCTGCCAAGGCTCTTAGACAGGGATATCACCCTCGAACTGTAGAGTCTAGCTTTTAGGAGAGACAGGCTATGGGAGCAAAAGTGGGGCCTTTCATTTGTCCTAAGACTCCTAAGGCGAGTCCTTTGTTTTCATGTACATATAGAGTAAAAGGTTGTTATATGTCTGGTAAGTGAAGGGCAGGAGCTTGGATAAGAGCTTGTTGGAGCTTTAAGGGAGTCTTGGCAGAGTTGAGTAGGGGTTCCCTTGAGTCTCCTTTTGTTAAACTATAAAGGTGAGCAACTAGGAGGGAGAGGTTGGGAACCCAGGCTCAAAAGTACCCCGCTAGACCTAGGAATGAGAGTATTTCTTCTTTTGTTTTTGGGGTGGGTAATTCTTGAATTAGTTTCTTTCAGTCTAGAGTGATGGCCTTGGAGCCATGTGATTGTTGGACTCCTAAGTATGTGACTGTGACTATTTGTTGAGATAATTGAACTTTACGTGGGGAGACCCGGTATCCTTTTTCAGAAAGAAAGTTAAGAAGGGTAATGGTATCGGCTTCAGAGACTTGAAGAGAGGGGCTGCACAGAAGAAGATCATCAACATATTGGAGTGTGGACTGGGGGAGTGTTAGCTCTTTAAGGTCATTTGCGAGGGCTTGTCCAAATATGTGCAGGCTATCTCTGAAACCCTGGGGGAGTACTGTCCAAGTGAATTGTTGGGACTGGTGTGTGGTGGGGTCGGTCCAGGTAAAAGCAAAGATGTCTTGAGATCCGGGGGATAAAGGGATGGTGAAGAAAGAATCTTTGAGATCAATGACTGAAAAATAGAGGGAAGAGTTGGGTATGGAGGAGAGTATTGTATATGGGTTTGGTACTAGTGGGTGGACAGGTTTGACTGTAGTATCTATGAGTCTTAAATCTTGGACTAAGCGGAAAGATTAGGCTTTTTTACAGCTAAAATGGGGGTATTATAGGGAGAATGTATGGGCTTTATGAGCCCCTTCTTGTGTAAATCTGCAATGATTGGCTGAAGCCCTAGAAGGTTAGTGGTGGGCAGGGGATATTGGGGTTGGCAAGAAAGCGTAGGGGGTCCCTTAGGTGAATTTTAACAGGTGTGCATTTTGCTAAAGAGGGAGTAGTTGTGCCCCAGACTTGGGGGTTCACTGATTGGGGGGGCATGGAAGGGCTTCGATTGGGTGTTGGCTCGATAGCTTCTGCAAGAATGAGGATAAGGGAAGGAGTGAGGCTAAATGAAATGGAAGCTTGGAATTTTGATAATATGTCTCATCCTAACAAGGGAACAGGGCATTGGGACATGACTAGGAATGTGAGAGAGAAGGGGTGACCAGAGAATGAGCAGGAAAGTATGGGGGTCTTTTTTGGAAATATTGTCTGGCCCCTACCCTGACAATAGGGGATTTAGATGGAGAGGTAGGTCCCCAAAACTCCCTCAATACTGAGAACATGGCACCCATGTCTAAGAGGAAGTTAATGGGATTGGGATGTCCATCCACCAGAATGGTTACCTTGGGCTCCTGGGAGGTGATGACATTCATCAGGAGGGGAGTTCCAGGGCCTCGTCAGTCATCCGACACCAGGCCCAAGAGGTCTGGGTTTGGGTTGGAGTTTGATCTGGCCCCCCGGCAGGGGCTGGGGTAATCTACCACCCAGTGACCTCTGGAATGGCACTTGGGACAAGGTCCTGGTGGTGGCCTGGGATTGGGGCACGTGAGTGCCCAATGTCCTTCCATCCCGCACTTAAAACAGGGTCCTGGAGGCATTTTTGGTGGAGGACATCCTCCTCATTGTCCTGTCACAGTGGACGGGCTGGGGCCTCTTAGGACTTGCGCTAGCATCTGGTACTTTTGCCATTTGGCTTTTTCATCTCGTAAAGTGATAGACTTTAAAAGCTGTGGCTAAAACCTCAGTTTGGGGAGTAAGAGGCCCCCTCTCCAATTTTTTAAATTTAGCCTATCTGTTGGGATAACTCTGGGAAAAGAAATAGATCCTGAGGAGTTGTTGGCCATCTGGGGTTTCTGGATCAAGATTGGTGTATTGCTGAAGGGCTTTAGTCAGTCTATTTAGAAAAGTGGAGGGGTTTTCATGTTTCTCTTGAATGATTTCCTGTAGTTTTTCAAAATTGACTGCCATTTGCACGGCTCGTTTAAGTCCCGCGACTAGGCAGGTGGAGAATTGATCCCGGAGGACTAGTCCACCAGAAGTGTTGTAATCCCAGTTAGGATCTTGGTCTGGAACAGCCTGTGCCCCTATTGGATGTGCAGAGGTAGTTTGATGAACTTCATCAGCGTACGTACGAGCTTGTTCCCATACTCACCTGCGCTCTTCTGGGAGCAGTGTATTGGAAGGGATCATGTAGATGTCATGGTATGTTAAGCTGTATGCATGGAGTAAATACTGAAATTCTTTGATGTATGAGGTTGAATTGGTGGTATAGGAGCCTAGACGCTTTTCAGTTTGGGAGAGGTCTGCCATAGAGAAGGGAACACGAACATGGACTATTCCTTCAGTTCTGGCCACCTCCCGAAGAGGGGCTATAACCTTTGGCAAGTGAGTAGATGGGGTGCGGGAGCAAGTGGCGGGAGGACTGAAAGAAGGGGAGGTGGGGGTAGGAGCAGAGGGAGAAGGAGGAGAAGAGGGAGTAGGAGGAGCTGGTACCGGTGGAGTTGGTGCTGAGGGTGGTGCTGGGATTGGAGGGGTTGGGGGTTGTGGAGCCTGTTGTCTGTAGGGAGGTGGCTTGTCCGCTGGGTCAAACACCGCAGAGGAAGAAGGGATGGCTGAGGGGGGTCTATATGCTAGTAGGACATGTTTTGGGTTACAATTCATGCATAAGAAAGGATTAGATCGGAGGAAGGAGAAAGCCTGAACATAAGGAATATTTACCCATTTTCTCAATCACTCACAATAGTTGTAAAGATCTCGCAGGAGGGTGGGATCTAAGGACCCGTGAGGGGGATATTTATTTTGGTTACCTAATGGGTAAGTGGGCCAATCTTGGGTACAAAGTTTGATGAGTTTTTTGGGCCTCATATCTAGAGTCAGGCTGAGAGTATTTAAATTGTCTAAAAGACATCTTAGCGGGTAGTCGATTGGCAGAAAAGACAACCCCCCATGCAGATATAAGGGTGTTGGTATATTGACTAGAGGGGCATCCCGCTCAGGTCAAATATCAGGTGAGACCTCAGGCTACAGGAGTCCATCGTCACTGAGTCCCGATAGCCGAGGGACCCTGAAGGGTCAGAGGGCCTTGGGTCACCTGGCACCGGGGTTTTTGGAGAGCAGGAGAAAAGGTGAGACCCAGGCCAAGTGAGAAGGAGAGGAAAGGGTCTGGTCTTACCACAGGCCAAGCCCCAGTACTGATGAGAATCCCTCAAGGACCACCACGACCATAAAAGTCTCAGTGGGGTGTCTTCTTCCCTCACAGGTGGCCCCGGGAAGTGCTGGACAATCAACAGTCAACTTCCCGTTTTGCAACCCTTGAGGCTGAGGAATTCAGGATTGGGGAACTCACTGATCTCAAAGGCAATGGTGGATGCAAGGAAGGTGATCGAGAGGATGGGTGCAGGCTGGCCACTATCTCAGGGAGGTCTCAAGTGGTCTCATCCTCTAATGGATGGGCATCAAACTCCTGGTGGGGGAGTCCCACCAAGTCACGGCACCAATAAAAGGACTGCCGAATTCCTTAGGGGAAGGCACAACCACACGGAGAAGATGTTCAACCAAGAGATTTATTTAGCTGCGGCGAGGTGGCTGCCCGTGAGAATGAGAGAGCAGCAGCGTGGGCTGGGGGGGCTTTGACTTATATACCCTATTAAGGCACTTGGCACCAGCTAATTGGCTATGGATTCATTGGGGTTAGCTGGTGGGACTTTACTGGTCTGCATCAGAGTGTTCGGTTGTCATGAGAGGAAAGCTGAACTTAATTCCAGGGAACTGAAACTTAACGGTCACCATCTTAGGTCGAAAAGTGTGGGGGTTGGGCACCATTTTGACTAAGGTGGAAAGAGGTTAGTTATACCTGGATAACAATCATCTGTCTTTAAGTTGGTTTAGGTTTAGAGTTTTTTGCTTGTTTTGTGGAGGGTTTGAGGTATTAAAATTTTTAAATGAAAAACAAATTAATGGCCTTAAGCAGACCCTTACTTCTTAGCTTTCTGCCCAGAGCCCATCCGCCTACCACCTCTCCTGCACCAGCCGGGCTCCAACACTAGGCGCCTCTGCAGTTTATCTGATTGGCGTGGGTTGGAGGGCCCAAGCATCCACCAGCATTAGGGGTACATGATAGGTCGTGTGAGCCACACTCCTTACCAACAAATCCGAGAGTGAAATCTCCATCCTTCAGGGCATCCAAGCGTTTCTCTTCCCAGGACTCCCCTGCCAGCCCTGGTTGATCTCCTTCGATTCCATGAGATTAGGCTTCTGCTGGGAGGAGAGGTCGCTTCTGCTGGGAACCAGAGGCCTGATTGCACAATTCTTTGAGCTGCCCTGGACCACGCATCCTATTCCCGCCCCTCCTTCAGGACCTGCACTTCCTCCTCCCACACACCTGAAGTGGGTCTGCCTGTGCTCTGCCTTCCTAGCAAATCCCACACTCCACCAACCAGGTTGGTTGTTCCCCATGGTGTTCAAAGGGAAAAAAAAACAGTTCACACCTGAATCATGTTCATCAAAAATAGTTTGGTTAATAAAGGTACATTTGACCACTATTTGTCTACCTCCTAGTTCTGTCAGTTGATTCTGAACTCCAGCTGGGTGAAAAAGGGGTTTAAGTATTAAATCTCTGATCATTCTCCCCCAAATCCACATTGAACAAAAATACTTTTTATCCCCAGTTGTGCTTTAAAAATCTATTTTAAAATGCTTCATTTCTACTTTAATAGCTGATATATAATAAATGTAACTGAATCTTTCTTTTGCTTATTTATAAGCTTGCCTTGTTTCTCAGAGTACTAAGAAATAACTTAGGCAAAAGCACCTACTCCGTAGCTGATACATACTTGGGGTTTAATCAATCTCTCTTTTCATTTTCACTTTAGGTATAAAATGCAAGGTTTCTAGTACCAAAAAAATTGTTTGGCTGATCAAGTTTGCTTAAATGTATGTAACTTCTTTGTTTTGTTCTCACAACGTTTATCTCACTGTGGATAAAATGAGAGTTCCTGTGGCCAGGATTCTCACCTGGCTGTGGTTGACTAGCTCACTGCATACCTGTGGGCACTACATGGCTCTTGACTCTATAAAAAGAGCTCTGCCCAGTGCTCTGGGCATGACACAGTGGCAGGGCTGCAAGGCTGCAGGAGAGGAGAGCAGAGGCTGGAGTGGTGGCAGCACCAAGGACAGAGGCCCAGAGGACAGCTGTGTGGGACAACTGTGCAGAGAGGCCCAGAGGATAGCTGTGCAGACAGAGGGGCCCAGAGGCAGAGACCAGCTTGCTGCATACAGACTCACTCTGAGTGAATGGGATTCTAGTGACTGACCTGCCACCTGGAAATAAAGTTGGGTATAACCCTTTCACCCCAAAGAGCGTTCTGCTGTCAATTTTCTTCGGTCACATTGAATCCATAGCGAACTTGCTCAGGGCTGAAACCCATTGGCAAGATACTCACATGAAAGGTTTTTCAATCTATGGGTATGCTTTATAACCACAGTTCTTTTGTCTGAAACACGGCTAATTGTAAGGTGCAGTTGTAAACAATCTTTATCAATTAGCTCAACAGCAGGTCCTCTGAGAGGCTACTATTTGCCTCCTTTGAACCTCAGATACAAATTTCTACTTTTTTGAAAGTTATCATCCCAGGTTTTTTCCAGGCTGAATTTCTGTATTTTCAACATTAGAGCTTAGAACTACGCATCTGAGACCCTCTTCAGACAGACTCTGGATGCTAATGAGTTCCCACTAATTAGATAGCTGAGCACAATATTTAGAAGGTAAAAATAAGTTGGGGACTAACTTCCTGCCACATTGTACATAGCTGCTGCTAACATAGTTCGTGCAAAGGGTCATTTCTATTGCAGCCCTCCTGCCTTCAGCTTCAAGGGTGATAAAGGCACTAAAGCAGTGGTGAGGACAGGAATTGGCTCCCTGGTGAACAGTCAGTGGCTAAGTGGGTACCAAGAGGAAGTTGTAGCAGTGATAGTGTTAGTTTTCTAACACCTGTACTGGGGTGTTCTTGAACTGATCATTTCCAGTACTGGCCTCACTTTCCAGCTTCCTGTGGTTAGCTGTAGCATATATTTCTGAATGTTCTTTGAGGAACAACTTATATCCCATCCCAGTCTTCCAGTTATTTTATAATCATTCAATTCTTTATGATAAATGACTTTTGGTTTAAAATGGTAGCAATGCTGATTCTTGAAGTGACCTCTTGACAGCTGTAGAGCTTCTCAAGTTTAATTATTGAGTCTGCTGATTTTGCAGAATTAAATACATTTTTCTAAAGTATTTTCATTTTTATGTATTTTAGCAATATTCTGAGAAGACTGAAAGAACCATTTTTTATTCAGTACCTTAGATTTTAAAGTGAAATGTCTGAATGGGTCATTATAGCAAGAAATTACCTTATGTGCCTCAATTTCTACCATCACAGGTGTCAGACATTTGAAGTTTGAAGAATTTGAAGTCAGACATTGATAAATATACTAGTGTGAACAATATAACAGAGATTAAATATAAAATTAGTAGATATGGATAGACTATATAACAATATATAATGTTTAAGTGTTAACATTAAATAAGCATTAATAAGTATAGGTATTCTCAATGTTTTTAAGGATTACAGGAACCTAAAGATTCATTCAGATTAATCAGTACAGTAACTTTTTAAAAAAAGGACTAGTGTAAAGGTTGGTTAGCTTTGAATAGGATCAGAACCTAACCTTCACAAAGAGAAAACGCATATATATATATGTATGTATTTATTTTTCCCCTAGCAGCTACATTTTCTGGGCCATCTCTAGATGTACTGATAGCACCAAACGTCAGTTGGTAGAAAAGAAAGCCAAAATAACAGAATTTTTAAAACTCAAAGCAAAAAGCAAACAAGGCAGTAGATAATGAAAAGAGTATGGGGCGATAACATTAATCAAAACATGAAACAGATCCTTTCTACTTGAAATTCAAGTTAAAATTTTATCACTGATTAAATCTGAGCTGTATCAAAACAGTGGTGTGAATGCTGAATAGGTTGAAACCCGAGGTCAGATTTTATACGTAACCAAAGAGTCCATCAAAGGAAAAGACAAGCACCATGTAAAACAGACGTATTTCTGATTTGCAGCATTAAGTTTATCTATCAAGTTCTTTACAATTGTTACTGAATTTGTTTTTTTAGAGAATGACTAAAATGTGTTCAACTTTTTATATATTGATTGGCTACTTTTTCTATTTCATTACAATAACATGTTAGGAAGTAGATTTCCAACATTTTATATTGCTGGGTAAATTGCAAGCTGCCACAGACAGGAGATCGTGTAATACAAATTTCAAGCTTCTGCAAATATAGACTGTATTTAAGTTTATTTTAGAAACAAGATTGCAGGGTCCAGGCAGGTAAAATATGGTTCTAAGGGACAAAAGTTTGGACCTGAGGTAGCCAATCACCTTGTCACTCTTCCAAGACATTTTTTCACTTGCTGGCTTTAAGTGCCCAAGATAGTGTTTAGTTTTCAAGTATGGGCTTCAGTAAAGGATTAGAGTTGATAGGGAGCCTGAGAGGAGAAGACAAGATAATGGATGATTTATCTTGCAGACTTGTTGTACCATTGATTTGACTATGTTTTATTTAAAATATAAACTCCTTCAACTTCTGCATGAAGATGTAGGTCTATGTTATTTAGTTCCCTAATTATACTCAAAGTTATCATGTAACTTGAACTTTGTCAGGGCTCTTCAAATAAACCAATCATGCATAAGCTGTATATTTTCCAACCACTGAAAAGATATATATATTTGTCATGCCACTGAATCACAATAGGGATATACTACTGGAAAATAAAAATGTTAAGTACAAATAGAGTATCTGAAAACACCTGTCAAGGCCAACACATGCCATAATCTATTTGAGTGAGGTTTGTAATCGGACTTGAAGCCCAATTTGTATTTCCCCATTTTAAAATGTGACTGTATACAAATTTTTTTTTTGATATTACTAAATCAAATTTACACGTTGTATCTTGATTAGTCAATGGAAAGAAACAAGTAGTAACAAATAAGTTTTCTGGCTTTGACAGGAAACAAGATTATGAAAATACCATGACACCTATTATTTGTTTGATACTCTTATTGTCTTAAAGATTTAGAAAGTTCAATATGAAATAAGTAGTAATTTTCTTTTATATAATTAGTGGACCCTGCTAAATATGACTGTGTCCTTGAACCACCTTTGCCCTAGCCATGGTTAATAAGTTCATAAGATCTCACTTAATTTTAACTGTGATTCAGTGTTTTTTAAGGATATTCTTTTTCATTATGCCACCTCTTATCTAGAGTTTATTTACACAATTTATCTTTTGTTTTAGGTCACTATAGTTAGTGGGTAGATAGAATTCCTATGATGTAGGACATGTATTTCTCTGTAAATGTAAATCAAGTTTTGAAACATCTTTCACATTTTGTTTTCCTGACTTAAGTAAAATTTCTATCTATAACATATTTTGATTTTTAATGCATCTGCTTTTCCCATTTTTAAACTCATCTCTCATTTTACATCTCTAGTCAGTTTCAGACATTTAATGCCATTGAGTTCCTACTCTGAGTGATGTCCTCTATACTCTTTTAAATACCAGGAGTCCCAGAAACTTGATGTGTCCTTTCCTGATTACAATATACTCTCTCCCCAGAGGAACTGTTATGTCAAATTTTGGGATAGATATATTGCTAATCACTATAGTTACAGTTTGATTTTTGACATTTTGAAACTGGAATCATAAGGCTTGGTCTTTTATAACTTGAATATTTTATTCTTTTGTTCAAAATTGTTTGAGATGTATACATGTTTAAGTGTATGCTTATAATTTTTTAAATTACTATTTATTATGTTTTAATATGTCACAGTTTCTTTATTGTACTGTTAATAGAATTTCAGTTTTTCTAACTTTTTTCCAAATAAAAGCTATAAAAGGAATATTCATATATATATATATATATACACACACACACAAGATTTTACATATTATATACACACATACACACACACACATGTTTCTAAATAAAAGGTTTTATGTATAATCTTTTTACCTATCCTCTTGCATATATGTAGAACTTTCTTTGGAGTGGAATTGCTGGGTCATAGAGTATGTGAATCTTTAATTTTCCAGATGGTGTCAAACTGATTTTTAATGGCGTGGTAAAATCAATAGTTCTTGTGGTTCACCAATGTTCCATGATATTGTCCACAAAAATTGTCAACACTTACTTAATTTTCATAGATTTTTAAATTTTACCAATCTGGTGGCTATGTAATGCTCTCATTGTGTTTTAATTTGCATTCACTTGATTAAAAATGAGCATCTTCTCATATGTTATTCAACTATGTTATATTCTAAATGTTTTCTACTTTTTCCATTCACAATTAAGATTTTTAATATACTTGGAATTGATGTTCATTCATGACATGAAGTTTGAGGCATGTTTTATTTATTTTTTTCCATAATTTGCTCGATGTACTGAAAAGTCTGTCATGTCCATATTAATCCACATGACTACTTCTAAGGTGCTAGGTATTCATATATGGGTCTGTTTTTAGGTCTCCTGTTATTTCATTTTCTGTAGACTTAAATCTATGTGTCAATGCTGTAGACTTAAATACTACAACTTTATTATTTGTATGCTTAGGCCACTCTGCAGAAGCAGAAAGGACCCACATCCAAAATTTGGTTTGCATGTGACACTTATGATGTGACACACAGAGCAATGGTGTATGAAAAGGTATACTACTTACATAACAATGCTCTCTGAGATTAGAGCATGCCTCCAAAGCAGGTCCTTGATAGCTTAAAGAGAGTGGGGAAACAAGACCTACTTGGGGTTCTCATTGAGTTAGGAGGTGAGGCCAGAGTGAGTATTCCCACACATAGGCAGGGGCTTGCATGGCTTCAACTTCTTGCTGATGCCAAAAGAGTGAGCATGCCAGGCTTTCTCAACACCTTGTCCAGATGTAGGGCAGAATGGGAAAGGGGATAGAGTAACGCTGTTAGCAATTAAACATTAAATTTTGGCATCAGATTCTTTATTAAAATTTAATCGTGATGGTTACCGATGACTAGATATGACATGTTTCATTTAATTAAATTTGAACTTGTTTAAGCAATTACGGTGCTCTATGAGGCCTACAGCCTGACACCTAAAGTAGATAAAAGTTCCACTGAATGCTCTGTTCAAGAGCCCAGTGTTGTTTATTCCGAGAAATGAAATGAGTGCCTTGGTCACTATCAGTAATGTCTGAAGCTCCAAAGGGGATGAAGAGTGTCTTAGTGAGACCCTGTATTATGGTTAGTATATGAAAGGAATATGACCTTGATTAATACTTGGAGTATCTGTGAGGCAAGAGATTGTGCATCTTCACCCCAAAAGGGGAAACCTTAGACAAGGATTTGTTTTGCTGCATTTGGCTGGACCCAAAAGCCTATTTGCAATATGCCATATGTACAAAAAGATGCTTTGGGGACCTATTGTTCGCCAGGGCATTCAGTACTAAGATGACTGCCTGAAATTTGGCCATTTGTTCTAATACTTGGTTCCCGACCTTTATCAGGGACATTCTGGGGATGAAAAGCAACAACTCTCCACTAAGCTCCATCACATGTAATGATGCTACACCCTCCATAAGTACATGAACATCCCTTGCTATTCACTTAGTAAATCCCAAGGCCTCACAGGGCTGGCCAAAGGGTCCTTCAGCACTATGGCATTTGGCAAAGGACTGAGTACTGGGGAGGCCATCCCTTCTGGCATGTGGAATATGCCCAGGTTGGGCTCTTTCACATAGCAAGGAGGCCTTGGTAGCCATGTTGACATTATAATGTGCTGCTTCCATGACCCAGGGTGTAATAAGCAGCTAGTTATGTACAGGCACAGGCTTAGGGACTATAAGAACTTCCATTTCCAGGAGAGTCCAGCATATGAACAGCAATTGCCATTCCAATAGCACATAGCATGGGGCAAAGGTGGACAATTTCTTGCATCAGAAGACAATAGGCAAATGTGGCCATAATGGGAAGTCCAGAGATTACAGGAGGCATTAGAGGTTGTTGCTAAAGCCTCTAAAGTGAAGGAGCAACTCAGGCTTCTTCAGGGCACAATTAGGAGTGCTCATTGTATTTCAGTGTGATTAGATTTTAAAGTCTTTTGTTGAAGGTTCCCATTCAAGGTGGACTTATTTATAAGAAACAACACAGATGGCTTAAGTAAAACATAATTGTGCAATATGTTCCTTCCAGAACCCATAAAAGCCTAAAAGATGATGTGGTTGCTGAGAAGGTCAAAAACTTTTTCTTGAGGGTATTAAAGATGAAGAGACCCTTAGTTTAGCAAATAATTTTCACAAACTTAACTGAGATGACAGGGCCTTGCACTATGTATGAGTCAATAACCCATCTCCTTTTTTGTGAGCTCCTTTGTGAGTATTTGTATGATATGAATGAGTGTGTGAAATGAAACCCTTGGGAGGAGGATCTTAGAAAGGTAGTGTCATACCTGTGCTTTTGGAGAAACTGTGCTTTTTAGATACACAATATCTCTTTGGTTCCTTTTATAATTTTTATCTCTTGGCTTATGTTCTCCTTTTATTGAGAGATCATTTTCCTGGCTTCCTTTAGCTCTTTTTCATGATTTCCTTTATCTCATAGAGCATATTTAAAATACTTGATGTAAAGTCTTTGTCTAGTAAGTTCTCTGTCTGTCCTTCCTCTGGAACACTTTCTGTTACTCGGTCCTGAAAATTGGCCATACTTTGTCTCTTTGCAAGCTTCATAATTTCTTGTTAAAAACTGAGCTCTTTGAATAGTATAATACACATACTCTGGAAGTCTGATTCTTCCCCTTCCAAAGGGTTTGGTTTCATTGCTTGCTGTGACTATAGTAGTTTGTTTAGTGACTTTTCTGAGCTATCTCATAAAGTGTGTGTTCATTGTGATATGTTATCTTAAGTCCCTTCTTTAAGCTTGTGGTCATTTGAGAGATATTTCCTTGAAGGCCTAGAGGCAAAAATATTTTTTTAAAAAAAAACCTCATCTAGTCTTTTCAGACTGGTTCTGTTGGAGCTTCTGTCCATGCTTAGCCAAGCTATGTAAAATTCTACCTTAGCCTTTGCTTCTCACTTGTGCTGAACCTACAGATCTGCCAGAAGTAGAAGTCTTAAGGATGTAATTTTTGTATTTCCATAACTGTTCCCTTGATTTTCTTCTGCTTTTCTTATTCACCTCTTTGTCTAATTGGCCTGCTTTATATTTCAACTCACTGTAAAAAAAATGACTACCATATTTAAATTCACAAAATATCTTTCTTGTTCTATACTTTTTTTTTCCTTCTCCATAATACCTTGTTCTTCTTTATCATCATTTTATTTATGGTTTCCTTGATGTGTCATACTACTATGTGTATTTTCTCTTTCTTTCCCTTCATCCTGTTTGTTTAAGACCTATTTTCATATTGGAGGCTTCCCTTAATCATGTGGTTATTCATGTTTTTGGTTGAAGATTTTATGGCCTCAAGGGTTATGTTGCATTCATAAAAGGATAATATTTTATTTGTTAAGAACTAATATTCAATTTATTAATTCTATCATTTTAATTTCCTTAAGTTTTTAAATACATTTTATAAATCAGTTGTAAATTCAAAAGGACTCTGAATATCATTAGCTCAATTTCAAATGAAGTTAATTGTAAATTTTAAATTGTATTTACACATGTAATTTTTCAATTCCCTTCTAAATTACTTCACTTGTTTAATTCAAACAAAATCTTTCTGTGTAGTTAAATAATTCATAAATCTAATAAAGTAAACTTACAAATATAATTAAAGAGCTCTCAGAGTTTAATACTGAGTATATGCTTATTAATATTACATCTTTAAATCAAAAAACTAAATCAGTTATTTAATAGTAATAAGGCTGTCACACTAATGGGCTGAATTCTCTTAAAAAGATAACATGTGCATAAAATATCATAGATGTAGGTACAAAATCCAATGAGCCTAAGAGATTCATTCTCTTTCTGCATCACTGGTAAAAATACAACAGCGCAGGTTTAAAATAGCACAATAGAAAAACACAAGTTTCCCTAGATGTTCTACTTTCCCAACAAAGATATTAATTTCCTTTATCAAGATGCTCCTAAAAACTGCCGGCACCAGCAGACTGAGATAAACCACTGCCAGAAAACAGACAGAAAGGTAGCCTGGCCTGTTGCCCAACAACAGCAACTGGGGCTCCACCACAAAGGAGAACTAGGCACTGGAGAGTGAAGAGAGCCTTGAACTTCTGGGCACCACAGGACAGCTTCTTCATACAGCCATTACACTCTAGACCAGGAAGCATAGCAGATCCACCTAATACAAAAGAAACACAGAAACCCTGACAAACTGAGGAGGCAGCAGAATATGTTCCACAAAAAACTACAGGATAAGACACCAGAAAGAGGGATAAATGAAACAGAGATTACCAATCTTCTTGATAAAGGTTTCAAAGTACAAGTCATAAATATGCTCACTGACCTGCAGAAAAGTAATTGAAGATCTCAGGGAGGACTTCAACAAAGAGATATAAAAGCTGAAAAAAAGCCACTCAGAGCTGAAGAATACAATAACTGAAATGAAATATAGACTGGAGAAAATGAATACTAGATTGCTGCAAGTAGAGGAGACAATTAAGTGGAAATTAGGGAACAGAAACACAATGAAGCTGAGGAACAGAGAGAAAAAAGAATCTCTAGGAATAAAATAATGATATGAGAGATGTGTAACCAATCCAAATGAAAGAATAATAGTCATATAATAGGGGTACCAGAAGGAGAGAGAAAGGGATAAAAAATCTCTTTGAGGAAATAATTATTGAAAACTCCCCCAATCTGAGGAAGGAAATAGACATGGAAGCACAGAGAGCCCATAAAAATAGGAACCCAAGGATGACAAAACCAAGATATTTAATAATAAAATGACAAAGATTAAAGATAAGGACAGAGAACTAAAAAGAAGCCAGAGAGAGAGAAAATATGACTTATAAGGGAAACACCATCAGGCTATCAGCAGACTTCTCAGCAGAAACTTTACAGGCCAGAAAGGAGTGCCATGAAATATTTAATGTATTGAAATAGAGGGACCTTAAACTAAGGATCCCCTTCCAGAAAGATTATCATTAAAATATGAAGCAGAGATTGAGCAATTCCCAGATAATTGAAGGCTCAAGGAATTTACAGTCACTAAACCATCATTACAGAATATGTTAAAGGGAGTGCTATAGATGGAAATGTTCCTAAGACTAAATAGGTTTGCCAGTGAAAATAAATCCACAGTAAATGTAATAGACCAATTACTTACCAAACTAGCATGATATTAAATGAAACTAAAGTAGTAAAACCAATTATACACAAAATCAGTCAAGGTATACACAAAAAGTGCATATTATGACAGCTAATACATAAAGTTTGGAGAAAGAAGAAGAAAAAAGAAATACTTCTAGATTACTTTTGAAATAGACTATTTTGAAATAAAGCAATAATAAACTTAATATAGACTATCATAGAGTCAGGAAGCTATCCTGACATATGAACCTTATGGTAAACACAAACCTAAAGCCTATAATAAATACATAAAAAATTAAAAAAGAAACCCAATACAACACTAAAGAAAACCACCAAATAACAAGAGAAGAGTATAAAAGAGGAAGAAAGGAACAGAAAAGAGATACAAAATTGACCAGAAAACAAATAAAACGGCAATAAAAACATACCTATCAATAATTACCTTAAATGTAAATGGGCTGAACACACCAATAAAAAGACATGGAGTGGCATAATGGATAAAGAAACAAGACCTATCTATATGCTGCCTACAAGAGACTCATTTCAGACCCAAAGACATATACAGATTAAAACTGAAGGGATGGAAAAAGATATTTCATGCAAATAAATGAAGAAAAAAGCAGGAGTAGCAGTACTTATATCAGACAAACTATACTTCAAAACAAAGAAACAAGAGACAAAGAAGGACATTGCATAATGATAAAGGGGTCAGTCCAACAAGAGGATATAACCATTATAAATATCTATGCACCCAACATTGCAGCACCTAAATATGTAAAACAAATAGTAACAGAGTTAAAGGGAGAAATAGGTTGCAAAACCTTCATTTTAGGAGACTTTGACATACACTCACATCATTAGATCAACCACACAGAAAATAAATAAGGAAACAGAGACACTGAACAACACATTAGATCAGACAGACTTAACAGATATCTATAGAACACTCCACTCAAAAGCAGTAGTATACACGTTCTTCTCAAATGTACATGGAACATTCTCCAAAATAGAATACATACCAGGCCACAATTAGAGCCTCAATAAATTCAAAAAGATTGAAATTGTATCAAGCATCTTTTCAGATCACAATGGTATGAAACTAGAAATAAATTACACAAAGAAAATTTAAAAGCCCACAAACACAAGGAGACAAAACAACATGCTTCTAAATGACCAATGTATCAATGAATGACTCAAAGAAGAAATCAAGCAATACATGGAAACAAATGAAAACAGAAATACAATGGTTCAAAATATGTGGGATGCTGCAAAAGCAGTCATAAGAGGCAAGTACATAGCAATACAGGCCTAACTCAAAAACAAGAAAAATCCCAAATAAATAGTCACAATTAAGGAAACTAGAAGAAGAGGAACAAATGAAGCCCAAAGTTAGTAGGAGAAGGAACATAATAAAGATTAGAATAGAGATAAATAAAATAGAGACAAATAAAACAATAGGGGAAGAAAACAATGAAATCAAGAGCTGGTTCTTTGATAAAAAAAACAAAATAGACAAATCCTTAGCAAAACTTATCAAGAAATAGTGAAAGTACACAAACAAAATCAGAAGGGAAGAAGTAATAGTCACACAGATACCACAGAAATACAAAGGATTAGAGAATACTATGAAAATTTATATACCAATAAATTGTACAACCTAGAAGAAATGAACAACTTCCTGGAAAAATACAACCTTCCAATATTGAATAAACAGTAAATATGAACAGACTAATTACAAGGAATGAAATTGAATGGATAATAAAAAAACTCCCAACAAATTCCAGGGCCAGATAGCTTTATAGCTGAATTCTACCAAATATTTAAAGAAAAGCTAATACCCATCCTTTGTAAAGTATTCCAAAAAGTGGAAGAGGAGGGAATACTTCCAAATTTATTCTATGAGGCCAGCATCTCTCTAATAGCAAACCAAAGACACCACAAAAAAAGAAAATTACAGACCAATATACCTGATGAACATAGAAGCAAAAATCCTCAACAAAATATTAGCAAACCAAATTAAAAAATACATCAAATAGATCATCCATCACAACAAAGTGAGGTTTATTTGAAGGATGCAAGAATGGTATTATATTCATCAATCAATCAATACAATATACCACATTAGCAAAAAGGAAAAAAATCCATGATTATCTCAATAAATGCTGAAAAAGCATTTGACAAAATTCAACACCCATTCATGATAAAAACTCTCTACAAAATGGGCATAGAAGTTACCTCAACATAATATAGGCCATATACAACAAACCCACAGCCAACATCATACCCAATGGCAAAAAGCTGAAAGCTTTTCCTTTAAAATAAGGAACAAGACAAGGATGTACACTCTCACCACTCTCATTCAATATAGTACTGGAGGTCCTAGCCAAGGCAATCAGACAAGACAAACAGATAAAAGGCATCCAAATCAGTAAGGAGGAAGTTAAATTGTCTCTTTGCAGAAGACATGAAATTATACATAGAAAACTATAAAACTCCAGCAAAAAACCCATTAAACTAATAATTAATTTCAGCAGAGTTGCAGGATACAAAATTAATACACAAAAATCTGTTGGGTTCCTAAATACAATGTACTAGCAGGAGAAATCAGGAAAACAACTCCATTTAGAATTGCATCAAAGAGAATAAAATACCTAGGATAGACCTAATCAAGGAGGTGAAAGATCTATACTCTGACAACTATAAGAGACTCTTCAGAGAAATTAAAGAAGACACCAATAAGTCAGAATCTATCCCATGTTCACAGGTAGGAACACTTAATATTGTCAAAATGGACCTCCTACCCAAAGAAATTTATGGATTCAATGCAATTCCTATCAAAATACCAAGAGCATTTTTCAATGAACTATAGAAAATAGTTCTAAAATTCATATAGAATCACAAAGATCCTGAATAGCCAAAGTAATCATGAGAAAGAAGAACAAAGTTGGGGGATTATGCTCCCTTATCTCAACTATATTACAAAGCTACAGTAATCAAAGCAAGATGATATTGGCCCAAGAACAGATCCATAGATCAATGGTACATAATAGAAAGCCCAGATATAAACTAATGCACATATAGTCAATTAATATACAATAAAGGATCCATGAACGTACAGTGGGGAAAAGAGAGCCACTTCAATAACTGGTGTTGGCAAAAATGGACAGCTAAATGTCAGAGAATGAAACTGGATTATCATCTAACTCCATACACAAAAGTTAACTCAAAATAAATTGAAGACCTGAATATAAGACATGAAGCCATAAAACTCCTAGAAGAAAACATAGGCAAAGATCTCTTGAACATCAGTATGAGCAATTTTTTCCTGTACACATCTCCTCAGGCAAGGAATATCAAATAAAAAATGAACAAGTGGGACTATATCAAACTAAAAAGCTTATGTACAGCAAAGGACACCATCAGCAAAACAAAAAGGCAATCTATAGTATGGGAGAATATATTTGTAAATGATTTATCCACTAAGGGGTTAACATCCAAATTATGTAAAGAACTTATACAACTCACCATCCAAAAAACAAATAACCTGATTAAAAAATGGGCATTGGATCTGAACAGACATTTCTACAAAGAAGAAATACAGCTAGACAACAGGCACATGAAAAAATGCTCCACATTGCTAATCATCAGGGAAATGCAAATCAAAACCACAATGAGATATCACCTTACAGAACTCTGAATGGCCTCTATCCACAAGACAAGAAATAACAAGTGTTGGTGAAAATGTAGAGAAGTGGCAAACCTCCTATACTTTTAGTGGGAATGTCAGCTGTTGCGACCACTATGGAAAGCAGTATGGAGGTTCCCCAACAAACTAAAAACAGAAATACCATTCAACTCAATAATTCACTCCTAGGAATTTACCTGAAGAAAACAAAATCCCTGATTCAAGAAGATATATGCACCCCTATGTTTATTGCCCCAGTATTTACAATAGCCAATAGGGAAGCCACCTAAGTGTCCATCAGTAGATGAATGGATAAAGAAGAGGTAGTACATATACACAATGGAATATTATTCAGCCATTAAAAGAAAAGAAATCCTGCCATTTTCAACAACATGAATTGATCTAGAGGGAATTATGCTCAGTGAAATAAGCCAAGCAGAGAAAGACAAGTACCATATGACTTCACTTATTTGTGGAATATAAAACAAACCAAATAGGAGAAACAAAATAGCATTAGACTCTTAGACACTGGGAAGGGACCAGTGGTTACCAAGGGGGAGGGGTTGGCATGGGTAGGGTGGAAAGTGAGGGGGATAAAGAGGCATAAACATTCTCAATCATACATTGGCCACTGGGATGGTAGTAGAGCAGTGAGAATATAGTCAATGATTTTGTAACATCTTTCTATGTTGACAGATAGTAACCATACTAGGGGGAGAGGATTTAATAATATGGGCAACTGTTGAGCCATTGTGTTTTATATTTGAAACTAATGTAAGATTGTATATCAGTGAAACTTCAATACAAAAAGAAAAGAGAGAGAGAATGTATCTGTACATACTCAAAAGACATACATTTAGTGGGGAAGAAAGGACTGAAAGGGGTGGCAGGGGAAGAAACTCCTATTGATACACAGTCAGTAAGGTTTTCCCTGCCACTTTGCAGATCCCTCATGATTATTTACAGGGACATAGGAATGTGCCCCCTCTCTTGTCTCTCTTCCATATTGTCTTTCTCTTAAAGGCCTAGACAAGCTTTTCTGTGGGATATGGAGAACTCAAAGAATCACGTGTACCTTGTTACAGAGGTCTCTACCTGTGGCTACTCCAATAAACCTTACTGGGTTTAGTGATAATATAAACACACGGTTCCCTTATTAACATAAATGTATGTTTACCATTATTTTATATGCTAAAGAAAACAGCTCTTCTCAGTTAATTAAAATTGCTTACTATTTTATAGTTGCTTTGTTTTGGGCTTTGAAATTTTAACAGGGATTGGTCTTGGACTTTACAAAATCAATGTCCCCTCATTTATTAGGCAGTTTTACATTCATATACACCTAATTAATTCTTCCGTCTACTTCTGAAGTTGGAAGTTCTCACCCAGACTGATTAGATTTTTGCATGTCTTTAACTCTTTAACTACACAAAATGTTTTTCAGATGATGCAGAAAAACATATGAATGTTATGACAGCCTAAAATATGTAAATTACTTTTCTATTTAATTTGATGGAATCATATATTTTTAAAGATGTAGAAAATGTTATAGATATATAAGATGATAAACATTGAGTTTTGAATCTTTTGCAATAGCTTTGTCTGTCTATCACAAATTTTGAGGTAACTCCATCAGTGTAATTGGGGTCCCTAGATACATGGTATGGCTTCTGGGATTTATTATAGGTTAATCACATACTTACTCATTGAAGTCCTATTAGATAACCAGATGTGTATAGCTCTTCTTTGAGGTTGTTCTACTTCTTTAAGAGAGAATCACCCAATACCTCAACTGGAGGTTGGCAAAAAATGGAGTATGTGCTTGGCAAGTAGTGTGATGGGATCAGGAAGGAAAAGTAGAGATGAGGTTTCACATAATTGAACATACAGACTTTCACTTAGTGTCTCTGTTCTCAGTATACATACTGTTCCATTACAATATGTCTGGTGTATTTGAAAAGATAAATTTTTCTTGAACAATAAATAAATTATCCTCAATTCTCCTGTGAGGTAGAGGGTTTAAATAAAGGAATCTATGCTGTATAGTGAAATTTCACCTATTCCTCTATTTTCAGCCCTTTGTACCATCTTGACCTTTCATACTTCTGACACATTCAGTAGAGTTTCTAACGGAATTTTCTCTGTTCTGAATTTTGAATTCTTATATCCACCCTTGTTTCCTACTCTCTTTCTCTTTGCTGGTAACATTTTAAGTTCTTTTCTATCATTTGAGTGATGTTTCTGGGAGAGAAGGACTTCAAATATGTGTGATATTCTGCTTTAGGAGGTAGCTTATTAAAATGATTTAGATTGAGAAAGTAGTACTTTATATATATAAATACATATATTTTTATGTATATGCATGTTTATATGTGTATATGATTTTAAGTATAATTATATTATGTTAATTACATTGAATAATTTTTATGTATAATTATAATTTGTGATTGTATTAGAAAATATGTTATTTTAACAAAATATTCTAACATTAAATAAATTAAAATTAACAAATAAATTTATAAGCAAATTAAATAAAAAGAGTTGTTTTCTTAAGAATATGATGAAAGGAAGTCAGGATAATCTAATGAGCAGAAAATGGATAACAATTCCAGTGTTAATATAAGAATGGTCCTATTTAATAATATCTTTAGAGAATATACTACAGAATCAGCTAGATAATGGGATTGTGGAAAAACAATGAAATTTTCCTTTCATCACATGGCCAGCAGCAACCATTAAAATCTTTTAAAAATGAAGGTACAACATATGTTGAGAAGGTATGACATGCCTGGGTCATACTATAGTTATCAGTTGACTTTGTCATCATAGTGGGAAGCTATTTAAAATGGACTGACTTGAAAATATTGCAAAGTACTTGTTTCCTCCCATATGTCTCCCTGTTCTATTGTTTATCAGTCACCCAGCAAGTATATTTATTATACTAGACTAGGCCTTAAATTCAGAGATTGTACATCCTTATTGATGGACAAAATAATTAGGACATTAATATTTTATACACAGAATTTTTGGAAGACATGGACCTTTATTTACCATGGGCTTTTGCATAGTGTCCTCAAAAGTGTACACAATATGTGTGTTACCTACTTTATTTGAAAGACTTTACATGCATTTAAACTAGACTATGAGTTCCCTCAGAGCAGACACTATGATTGCATTGTAAAATATTGTTCTTCTAACCCTAAGCATGAAATATGGCATATGGTCTGTACCTAATAAGCTTGTAGAAATAATGAAAGAGCATTCTTGTCATAGGGAAAATCATGGTTGAGGTAATTTACCAACATTAAAGAGTTCATGCCTTCTAAGGAGGAGGATGTAAATTGAAGAGTTATGGAAATGATATCAGAATATTCTATATTTCTGATAGTCTTGAAAGACAGGGAGGGAAGAGGATGCTCAAATACCAGAAGATAAAATGAATTTGGGGAAGTGTGTTTCTTAATGTTCTCAGACTTACTTAACCCATTTTAAAACACTGTTACTATAGCAATGTGGAGAGAAGTTTGTAAAATTTAAATAGGTTTATTATAACAAGTCCTTCTGTATTAATAGTAATTAACCATCTGCAACTTTCATATCACAAGCATAAACTCATGATAATTCCCTGTTCACTAAAGCATGCAAAAGCTATTATCTACTCATTAGCATATTAGTTTAGTATTGTTCCTTTAATTACCAAGTTCTGAGACATAAATTATCATAAGCTTTCTTTCAATCTAACTTTCAAAATGGGGAATATGCATTTTCTCATATGCTGCCAAAGATTATATATTCCCAGACTGATTATTTTTTTAATTTATGTCTACATAAAATTAAATATTCTATGATCAATTGACTACTCATTTTTTTCTGCTAGGAGAAAATCGATTTTCCATCAATGCTTGGGTGACATCACAAACTCCAGAATACCTAATAAAAATATATGTATTTCATACTTGAAATGCTGGCACAGATCTTTCTGAAAGGCATAAAGCATGTAAAATCTAAACTCTCCTGATAAAGTGCTAAATGCTATAATCCAACCTGTCATAACTGTATTGCTGTTTAAAGATTTTGCCTGAAAAGGACACTTAGAAAGCTTTTAGGTTGGTAAATCAAAGGGTTTCACTTTTCTGAGTAGCCAATCAAAGTGAAATAATTTCAGTCCTAAGTATAGTGCTATATGTATTAAAAGTGGAAGTTTGGGGCCTGAATTTTTCTGATTTTTTAAATTTCTTTTTACTTATTCCCTTAGAAAGTTTACTTTGTATATGGTAAATAGAATAAGGAAGATATGTTTAAGAATCTCGACTAGCTCATTTAATCTTAAAATTCAAAAAGAACTACTGAACAACTTGCAGGGCCCAGTGTAAAATAAAAATGCAAGACCTCATATAAAATTATTAAGTATTTCAAGATGGCATTAATCCAATTGTAGGGCCCTTCTAAGCTTGGAGCACTTTGTGACTGCACAGGTCACATGTCCTGTTTATATATAAACAGAATTTTATGGATTATGTATTACACAAATACAGAAACATGAACAAATTACATATTATACAAGTGGGGAAACATGAACTCAGGCTTAATGGCTCAACCGTTATCACAGAAAATGTGAAGATATGGAACATCCTAGGTTTTAGCCTCCAAAATAAATTTGGTGTTGCTTTTTATAAAAACATATGTGAAGACATCCTGTGAGCCAAATAAATTTCATAAGTGGAAAAAGACGGGAAACATAACCAAAGTGTTATAGAAGATTATTGATAGTATCTAAAATATATAACAGCATTATTGATTATTCACCCAATAGATGCTGTGATTGTTACGAGAGACAGATCTTTGGTCTCACTGTGAGAAAGAATTCAAGAATGGACAAAGAAAAGCCATTGAGCATTGAGAGTTATTTGGAGAATAAAATTCAGAGAAAGACAATTGTACATGCTGGAGAGTTGGGGCAAGGGCAGACCTAGAGGCGGGTATTGCAGAGGGAATGATAGGGAGATGAGTATTCACTGAGTGAGATTAGTGAGATTAGGGAACTCAAAGAGAACAGGTGGAGCCTTCCTGGAGTTGGGGCTTGCTCCACCCTCACATTGGGCTGGGGAGTTTTTTGACTCCATTTGTTTCTCCTTGGAACTACCGTGGCAGGGAAGGCATGAATTTTACTATGTTAATGAGTTCATAATGTATTTGGGGTTGAGCCAGGGTCAACTGCTCCATTTTGAAAGCATCCAGTTTTGGCTGGCCTGTTATCTATACCCTCACTTTCCATCCCCTGGGAGCAGTTTGCCTAGAATGTGTAGAATGTAAATGAGGATCCAACCAAAGTTCCCTTCCCTCTCTCTGCTTATGTCTATCTATCTACTCTAACAATATTATATTTAAATAGCTTTATTTTGTGCTTATTATAACTATAAATGCATGCATGTTTCTATAAGAATGAAATTATACCCAGAAGTATAAAGTGGAGGAAAAACTTAACCCACAATATTCCAACTTCAGATAATAATTTTCGTAAAATTCTATGTTTTGTGTGTGTGTGTGTGTGCGTGCATGTGTGCACTGGAATTTCTAAGGACTGAGAAAAGTAAGTAAAAATCTACTACTATGATTAGAAATTTGTTCATTTGTGGGTGTAATCCTGAAATTTGAGTTACAATGGCAATGGTTTTAAATTCCAGTATTTAAGTTTATGACTAATATATCCTCATTGTTGTAGGCAGTATGGTCAGTACATCTCAAATCATTAAGCTGAAGATAAACTTTTTAATACACAATTTTGAAACACTAGATAGCCATTTGGAAAAACAAAATTTGATCCATGTATTGTATACCAAGAGGCCTTGGATGCTTTAAATTCTCATTTATAACCATTATCTGACGGTATGATTAGAAAGGAGAAAATGTCATCTATAAAAAGTGATTTATGTCTACTTAATTTGTAAGTTAAATATAAACTTCTATAATGGTCCAGTACTACCAAGTAGAACCATGTATTTCCTTGAAGAGTTCAGAGATTAAGGGTCTTATTTTTCCTTTTTAGGACAAAGCATCACTGCAGTGAGAAATTGGCTAAAGACTAGTCCTTTAAACCATAAGCTCCTGGATTGCTATACCAGTATATAATTTCCCCAATACTCAGTTGTCTTTGTTTGCTACTGCTAGATCTTGCTTTACATAGCCAAATAATTTCCCATCTTTGCTACCAAAGGAAATAAAATATTGGTGTAAAATTGTACTCTGGAAGGTTGTTACACATGTTGAAAGAAATCTGTGGTTCAGAGACATTCGGAGTAGCCTTTCTAATTTGCAAAAATCTATAGTTCTACTCTCTCCATATCAGGGTAATGATGCTTTTCATTTTATTTTTTATTAATTTTTCCTCCCAGTTTTCACTGATTTATTCAGAAGAGAATGTGTATTTTCTCTCTAAAGGTCGGTTAAATCATTTTATTCCAATTATTACATATGTACATGGAATTCCTCAACTTTGAAACAAAAAAGTTTACACTTTCCATTGGTCAGTGATGTTTTACCATTAATTGATTAATTAATTAATTAACTTATTTGCTGTTTATTTTGAACAGTTTATAGTACAGAAATTTTGCTTTGTTTTGTTTTGTTTTTAACTTAACCTTATGCCATCATTTTTTCTATGACTGATATGTAATGATTATAATCTAAGATTTTGTGCTCATCACCTTTGGAATCTCCATAAGAAAAGCTTAAGTAAATCAAAGTGTGATAATCTTGATTTGTCAACTTCTAAAAATATCTAAATGCCACAGTCATTACCAAGATTTAAGAGCTAAGCAGGAATGACATCAACAAGATGACAGAATAGGAAGTCCAGGTCCTTGTTGCCCCATAGAAATACTGATTTAACAAAACGTACAGGACAAAATATATTTAAGATAATTCCAGAATCCAGTTAAGAAGCTAAAGAGCTCCAGGTAAGCACAAGCCAAAAATAAAATGCTATATTAAAATGTGTAAGAAAAGCAATTTCATCTTACCTACATTAGCCCCTGTCCCAAGCCAGCACAGTTCAGTGCCAAGAGGGAACACCTAGCTCCTCACATCTCCCTTGGGAAGAAAGAAGAGTAGTGTGCATCCAACATTTGGGACTTTTAGAGGGCTGCATCAGAGATTGGATTCTGTCTTACTCGTTCAGTGCATTAATAGAACTGGCATATTTTGGGTGTCTAGGGGCTGCAGAGAGAACATTTAGGAATGCATCTTGCTGTGGCCTGATTCAGAATACTAATGAGCAGTCAGCATATTTTGGATGTCTAGTAGCTGTTGAAATAAGGGAAAGTGTGGAGGTTTGCTGCTGTGAACTAGAAAACTTTCAGTGCCAACCACAGACACCAGGGAGAGCAAGAGATTACAGGCTCCTGAAAAAAGAACACTGAACACCTCAGTAATTGAGAAATTGCATATATACGCTAAGAGAAGATCGCATGTGCAGTCACAACCCCCAACCCCTAAGAAAATGTTTCAGAGCTCCCCAAATTCCTAGGTGGGCTAATTCATGAAGGTCCTCTCCTGTACAAAGCCAATTCATAAAGACTAGGAGAGGTGTTTTGTTTTTTTTTAATCAAATGAATGAACCCAACATTAACTTATGACACATGAGGAAATAGGGAATCATGACCCAAAAAAAAGGAAAAAAAGGAATATCCAGATATTGATCCTAAATAAATGGAAGTATATGAATATTCTCAATATACAAATGCATGAACAAAACATAAATATAAACAAAGAGAGAAAAAATTTAAAAATGAACCAAACAGACCCAGTAATTCTACTTCTAGGAATTTACCTGAAGAAAACAAATCCCTGAATCAAAAAGATGCATGCACCCATTTATTGCTGCACTGTTTGCAATAGCCAAGATATGGTAGCAACCTAAATGTCCATCAATAGATGAATGGATAAAGAAGATGTGGTACATATACGAAATGGAATATTATTCAGTCATAAAAGGAAAAGAAATCCTGCCATTTGCAACAACATGGATGGATCTAGAGGGTATTAAGCTAGGTGGAAAAAGACAAATACCATATTATTTCACTTATTTGTGGAATATAAAAACAAAGAAAAAGAGAAGGAACAAAACAGCAGTAGACTCATGGACAATGAGAAGTGATTAATGGTTATCAAGGGGGGGGATGCAGTAGGTGTGGGGGAGGGGGAAAGGGATAAAAGGGCACAATAATTCGTAATCAAAATATAAGTTGATCATGGGGACTGTTGAATCACTGTGATGTACATTTGAAAGCAACATAAGATTGTGTATTAATGATACTTAAAAAAAAATTTTTTTTTAATGAACCACACAAATTTTGAAGCTGAAGACTATATTAACTGAAATCAAAATTTCACTAAAGGAGTTCAATAGCACACTTTATCAAGCAGAAGATGGAAGCAGCAAAATTCAAAGACAAGTCATTTGAAATTATCCAGTCCAAATAAGAAAAGCTATTGAAAATAGTGAAAAAAGCCCTAGGAACCTATGGGACACCATTTGAACAGACCAATATTCACATATGGGAGTTCTAGGAGGAGAGGAGAGACAAAAATTGCAGAAGGACTATTTCAAGAAATAATGTTCAAATTCTTCCCAGTCAGAAGGAAATGGACATCCAGACCCAGGAAGACCTACAAAGAAATCCATACTAAGACACATAAAAATCAAATCATGAAAAGTCAGTGAAAAAGGGAGAATTTTGAATGCATCAAGAGAAAAGTGCTTTGTCATATACAAGGGGAACCTTAGACTATAAGCATATTTATCAGCAGGAATCTTGCAAACTAGAAGGGAGAAAGGTGATATATTCATAGAGGTGAAAGAAGAAATCTGCCAAGAAAATTATATCTGGAAAAACTACCTTTCTGAAATGGAGGACAAATCCTTTCCCAAATAAGAGTTGAGGGAATTTACAACTAAATCTTACTTACAAGAAATGCTAAAAGGAGTCCTTCAAGTGAAAAAAAAGAACACTAAACAGAAAAATGAAAGCATATGAAAGTATAAACCTTGCTGGTAAAGTTAATATACAAATACAAATTACTATCATAATGGTGGTATGTAACACAGTTTTAAATCCAAAGTTAAAGGCAAAAGTATAAAAAATAACTATAACCATAAAAATATGTTAATAGATAGGTATAAAGTATATAAAGAGGAAATTTATCATAGCAATAACATAAAGTATAGTGAAAGAAGTAAAAGTGTAGAGTATTTGTACATGATTAAAGTTAAGTCATTATTAGCTTAAGATAGATTGTGTAACTGTAAAATATTTTATCTCAGCCCCATAGGTAACTTCAAAGAAAATAACCACAGAAGATACACAAACAATATTGAGAAATGAATAAAAACATAGCACTACAAAATTTAAAATAAGGGAATAAAGCAAAAAATGAAAAAGAATGATAAAAGCTACAAAACAGACATACAAAAAAACCAATTAACAAAATGGCAATAGTAAGTCTTTACCTATCAACAATTACTTTAAATATAAATGGATTGAAGTACCCAATCAAAATACACAAAGTGGCTAAATGGATTTTGAGCAAAAGATCCAATTATATGCTATCTACAAAAGACTCACTTTAAACCAAAAGTATAGGTAACTATACTTACGTAAGACAATGTAAACTTTATGTCAAAAACTTCCACAAAAGACAAAGAAAAAGTTATGTAATTATAAAAGGATCAATTTAACAGGAAGATTAACAATTATAAATTAACAATTTTTAAATGTTTATATATTTACATATGGTTTACATATAATTACATAAAACTATATATATAAATGATCAGTTATCAATTATAAATCTATATGCATCCAGTATCACAGCACCCAAATATGTAGCATAACTGAAGAAAGAAATAGATAACAATACAATAAAATTAAGGGATTTTAATTCCTTACTTTCAATAATGGATAGAATATTCATATAGACAATCTGCAAGGAAACAACAAATTTGAACAACACTGTAGACTAAATGGACTCAACAGACCTACATCTGTAGATCATTCCACTGAACACCAACAGAATACCCATTTTTCTCAAGCACACATGGGACAGTTCCTTTATAGAACACATGATAAGTCACAAAAAGAAACTTCTGAAAGCATTTAAAAAGATTGAAATTATACCAAGTATATTTTCCAAAAACATTAGAATGAAACCTGAAATTATGGGCAGGAGGAAATCTTGAAAATTCAGAAACATGTGGAAATTAAAACCCCCTTGAACAATCAATAGAATAAAGAAGAAATCCAAAGAGAAATTAGGAAACATTTTGAGACAAAAGCAAAAACTTAAGGGATACAGCAAAAGCAGTACCAAGATGGAGATTTACAGGGATAAACTCCTACATTAAAAAAAAGATGATCTTTAAAAAAGGAACTTAATTTGCACCTCAAGCAATTAGGAAAAGAAAATAAACTAAGAAGAAAGTTAGCAGAAAGTAGAAGGTAAGAAGAATAGAGAAGAAATAGAAGAGAAAAAAGAAAACAATGACAACCTCAACAAAATTAAGACTTGTGTTCTTGAAGAGATCAAAAAAAATTGACAAAATATTAGCTAGACCAAGAAAAAGAAGAAATGACTCGAATAAATAAAATCAGAAATGAAAGAGGAAACATTTATAAATTATGGCACAGAAATAAAGTATTATGAGACTACTATTAACAATTACATGCCGAGGGCGGAGCCAACATGGCGGCGTGAGTAGGACAGTGGGAATCTCCTCCCAAAAACATATATACTTTTGAAAATACAACAAACACAACTAGCCCTAAAAGAGAGACCAGAAGACGCAGGACAGTGGCCAGACTGCAGCTACACCAGCGAGAACCCAGCGACTGGTGAAAGGGGTAAGATACAAGCCCCGGCCCTGCGGGACGCGAGCGCCCCTCCCCCCAGCTCCCGGCGGGAGAACAATAGGCAGAGCGGGAGGGAGACGGAGCCCAGGACTGCCGAACACCCAGCCCCAGCCATCCGGGCCAGAGCGCAGACACAGTATATGCCCAGGGGGCCCTGGATACTGGGAGAACAGGGGGTAGACCTCAGAGCGGGTGCTGAAGCTGATGCCCCTGTGACAAAGAAAAGCGGGGGCTTTTTTGAAAGTCTTAAAGGGACAGGGACTTAACAGCTTGACGGAAACAACCCAGGTCACAGTACAGCAGCTGGAAATTACAGGGAAAACCGGGGGCACTAACCCCCTGGGCAACAGCTCTGAGACCCCTCACGGAGGCAAACAGTCAAGCAGCCCCCCCATCCATCACCCCACCGGGCGCTGCGAAAGCAGAGAAGCAGCCTGAGACAAATTCCGCCCACAGAAAGGGAAATTTCTCCCTCCCGGCCAGGCAAGACACAAAGACCCACTCTACACGCAATTACCCAACACAAGCCACTAGGGGTCGCAGTTGCCCCAGTAAAGAAAGGCCAGTAGTAAGTGAAAATTTTGGCCCTCCCAGCTGACAGTCAATAGCACCTGTCAACATGAAAAGGCAAAAAAATATGATTCAGACAAGACTAACCCAGACAGCTTCGGCATCTGCTACATCTTCCCCTGAGAAGGAATCTGGGGAGATAGATTTAGCCAGTCTACCTGAAAAAGAATTCAAAACAAAAGTCATAACCATGCTGATGGACTTGCAGAGAAATATGCAAGAACTAAGGAAGGAGAATTCAGAAATAAAACAAGCTCTGGAAGGACTTCAAAACAGAATGGACGAGATGCAAGAGACCATTAATGGACTAGAAAACAGAGAACAGGAACGCAGAGAAGCTGATGCAGAGAGAGATAAAAGGATCTCCAGGAATGAAAGAATTTTAAGAGAGCTGAGTGATCAATATAAAAGAAATAATTTAAGAATCATAGGCATTCCAGAAGAAGTAGAGAGAGAAAAGGGGATAGAAAATGTCTTTGAAGAAATAATTGCTGAAAATTTCCCCAAACTAGGGGAAGAAATGGCCTCTCAGACCACAGAGGTACACAGAACTCCCATGACAAGGGATCCAAGGAGGGCAACACCAAGACACATAATAATTAAAATGGCAAAGATCAAAGACAAGGACAAAGTATTACAAGCAGCCAGAGAGAAAAAAAAGGTTACCTACAAAGGAAAACCCATCAGGCTATCATCAGACTTCTCAACAGAAACCCTACAGGCCAGAAGAGAATGGCATGATATACTTAATGCAATGAAACAGAAGGGCCTCGAACCAAGACTACTGTATCCAGCACGAATATCATTTAAATATGAAGGAGGGATTAAACAATTCCCAGACAAGCAAAAGTTGAGGGAATTTGCCTCCCACAAACCACCTCTACAGGGCATCCTACAGGGACTGCTCTAGATGGGAGCACTCCTAAAAAGAGCACACAACAAAACACCCAACATATGAAGAAAGGAGGAGGAGGAATAAGAAGGGAGAGAAATAAAGAATCATCAGATTGTGTTTATAATAGCTCAACAAGCGAGTTAAGTTAGACAGTAAGACAGTAAAGAAGCTAACCCTAAACCTTTGGTAACCACAAACTTAAAGCCTGCAATGGCAATAAATTCATACCTTTCAATAATCACCCTAAATGTAAATGGACTGAATGCACCAATCAAAAGACACAGAGTAATAGAATGGATAAAAAAGCAAGATCCATCCATATGCTGCTTACAAGAGACTCACCTCAAACCCAAAGACGCGCACAGACTTAAAGTCAAGGGATGGAAAAAGATATTTCAAGCAAACAACAGAGAGAAGAAAGCAGGTGTTGCAATTCTGGTATCAGACAAAACAGACTTCAAAATAAAGAAAGTAACAAAAGACAAAGAAGGACATTACATAATGATAAAGGGCTCAGTCCATCAAGAGGATATAACCATTATAAATATATATGCACCCAATACAGGAGCACCAACATACCTGAAACAAATATTAACAGAACTAAAGGAGGAAATAGAATGCAATGCATTCATTCTAGGAGACTTCAACACACCACTCACTCCAAAGGACAGATCCACCAGACAGAAAATAAGTAAGGACACAGAGGCACTGAACAACACACTAGAACAGATGGACCTAATAGACATCTACAGAACTCTACATCCAAAAGCAACAGGATACACGTTCTTCTCAAGTGCACATGGAACATTCTCCAGAATAGACCACATACTAGGACACAAAAAGAGCCTCAGTAAATTCCAAAAGATTGAAATCCTACCAACCAACTTTTCAGACCACAAAGGCATTAAACTAGAAATAAACTGTTCAAAGAAAGCAAAAAGGCTCACAAACACATGGAGGCTAAACAACACGCTCCTAAATAATCAATGGATCAATGACCAAATCAAAATGGAGATCCAGCAATATATGGAAACAAATGACAACAACAACACTAAGCCCCAACTTCTGTGGGACGCAGCAAAAGCAGTCTTAAGAGGAAAGTATATAGCACTCCAAGCATATTTAAAAAAGGAAGAGCAATCCCAAATGAACGGTCTAATGTCACAACTATCAAAATTGGAAAAAGAAGAACAAATGAGGCCTAAGGTCAGCAGAAGGAGGGACATAATAAAGATCAGAGAAGAAATAAATAAAATTGAGAAGAATAAAACAATAGCAAAAATCAATGAAACCAAGAGCTGGTTCTTCGAGAAAATAAACAAAATAGATAAGCCTCTAGCCAGACTTATTAAGAGGAAAAGAGAGTCAACACAAATCAACAGTATCAGAAATGAGAAAGGAAAAATCACAACAGATCCCGCAGAAATACAAAGAATTATTAGAGACTACTATGAAAACCTATATGCTAACAAGCTGGCAAACCTAGGAGAAATGGACAACTTCCTAGAAAAATACAACCTTCCAAGACTGACCCAAAAAGAAACAGAAAATCTAAACAGACCAATTACCAGCAACGAAATTGAAGCGGTAATCAAAAAACTACCAAAGAACAAAACCCCCGGGCCAGATGGATTTACCTCGGAATTTTATCAGACATACAGGGAAGACATAATACCCATTCTCCTTAAAGTTTTCCAAGAAATAGAAGAGGAGGGGATACTCCCAAACTCATTCTATGAAGCTAACATCACCCTAATACCAAAACCAGGCAAAGACACCACCAAAAAAGAAAACTATAGACCAATATCCCTGATGAACGTAGACGCAAAAATACTCAACAAAATTTTAGCAAACCGAATTCAAAAATACATCAAAACCATCGTACACCATGACCAAGTGGGATTCATCCCAGGGATGCAAGGATGGCACAACATTCGAAAGTCCATCAATATCATCCACCACATCAACAAAAAGAAAGACAAAAACCACATGATCATCTCCATAGATGCTGAAAAAGCATTTGACAAAGTTCAACATCCATTCATGATAAAAACTCTCAGCAAAATGGGAATAGAGGGCAAGTACCTCAACATAATAAAGGCCATCTATGAAAAACCCACAGCCAACATTATATTGAATAGCGAGAAGCTGAAAGCATTTCCGCTGAGATCGGGAACTAGACAGGGATGCCCACTCTCCCCACTGTTATTTAACATTGTACTAGAGGTCCTAGCCACGGCAATCAGACAAAACAAAAAAATACAAGGAATCCAGATTGGCAAAGAAGAAGTCAAACTGTCACTATTTGCAGATGACATGATACTGTACATAAAAAACCCTAAAGACTCCACCCCAGAACTACTAGAACTGATATCGGAATACAGCAAAGTTGCAGGATACAAAATCAACACACAGAAATCTGTGGCTTTCCTATATACCAACAATGAACCAACAGAAAGAGAAATCAGGAAAACAACTCCATTCACAATTGCATCAAAAAAAATAAAATACCTAGGAATAAACCTAACCAAAGAAGTGAAAGACTTATATTCTGAAAACTACAAGTCACTCTTAAAAGAAATTAAAGGGGACACTAACAGATGGAAACGCATCCCATGCTCATGGCTAGGAAGAATTAATATCGTCAAAATGGCCATCCTGCCCAAAGTAATATACAGATTTGATGCAATCCCTATGAAACTACCAGCAACATTCTTCAATGAACTGGATCAAATAATTCAAAAATTCATATGGAACCACCAAAGACCCCGAATAGCCAAAGCAATCCTGAGAAAGAAGAATAAAGTAGGGGGGATCTCACTCCCCAACTTCAAGCTCTATTATAAAGCCATAGTAATCAAGACAATTTGGTACTGGCACAAGAACAGAGCCACAGACCAATGGAACAGACTAGAGAATCCAGACATTAACTCAGACATATATGGTCAATTAATATTTGATAAAGGAGCCATGGACATACAATGGCGAAATGACAGTCTCTTCAACAGATGGTGCTGGCAAAACTGGACAGCTACATGTAGGAGAATGAAACTGGACCATCGTCTAACCCCATATACAAAAGTAAACTCAAAATGGATCAAAGACCTGAATGTAAGTCATGAAACCATTAAACTCTTGGAAGAAAACATAGGCACAAACCTCTTAGACATAAACATGAGTGACCTCTTCTTGAACATATCTCCCCGGGCAAGGAAAACAACAGCAAAAATGAACAAGTGGGACTATATTAAGCTGAAAAGCTTCTGTACAGCAAAAGACACCATCAATAGAACAAAAAGAAACCCTACAGTATGGGAGAATATCTTTGAAAATGACACATCCGATAAAGGCTTGACGTCCAGAATATATAAAGAGCTCACACGCCTCAACAAACAAAAAACAAATAACCCAATTAAAAAATGGGCAAAGGAACTGAACAGACGGTTCTCCAAAAAAGAAATACAGATGGCCAACAGACACATGAAAAGATGCTCCACATCGCTAATTATCAGAGAAATGCAAATTAAAACTACAATGAGGTATCACCTCACACCAGTAAGGATGGCTGCCATCCAAAAGACAAACAACAACAAATGTTGGCGAGGCTGTGGAGAAAGGGGAACCCTCCTACACTGCTGGTGGGAATGTAAACTTGTTCAACCATTGTGGAAAGCAGTATGGAGGTACATCAAAATGCTCAAAACAGACTTACCATTTGACCCAGGAATTGCACTCCTAGGAATTTACCCTAAGAATGCAGCAATCAAGTATGAGAAAGATCAGTGCACCCCTATGTTTATCGCAGCACTATTTACAATAGCCAAGAATTGGAAGCAACCTAAATGTCCATCGATAGATGAATGGATAAAGAAGATGTGGTACATATACACAATGGAATACTACTCAGCCATAAGAAAAGGGCAAATCCAACCATTTGCAGCAACATGGATGGAGCTGGAGGGTATTTTGCTCAGTGAAACAAGCCAAGCAGAGAAAGAGAAATACCAAATGATTTCACTCATCTGTGGAATATAAGAACAAAGGAAAAACTGAAGGAACAAAACAGCAGCAGAATCACAGAACTCAAGAATGGACTAACAGGTACCAAAGGGAAAGGGACTGGGGAGGATGGGTGGGTAGGGAGGGATAAGGGGGGGAGATGTAGGGGGGTATTAAGATTAGCATCCATAGCGGGGTGGGAGAAAGGGGAGGGCTGTACAACACAGAGAAGACAAGTAGTGATTCTACAACAGGTTGCTACGCTGATGGACAGTGACTGTAAAGGAGTATATAGGGGGGACCTGGTATAGGGGAGAGCCTAGTAAACAAAGTATTCATAAGTATTCGTCATGTAAGTGTAGATTAATGATTAAAAAAAAAAAATGCAGTTCCTATGTGGTGACCTCTAATGAGTTCTACACAATAATATAAAGGACATATAAAAGTGTAGGCAAAGGGTCTGTTTGTGTTTATACAGAGGATCAAAGCCTAATTTGGCTACCCCGAAAATGAACTAAGAAACGATATGAAAGAGAACTTCCAACATCAGCACTCTCGGGAAGACTCATGCCAGAAGATGATCATCAAAAAACCCCAACAAAGATCCACGCACTGCTACAGCTGTAGATGCACTCATCCCACCAGCTCCTGGACTTGCCATGGGAATGAAGGAGATATCTAAGCTGGCCTGTGCATACAGTAAAACAACAAATTTGACTGGATCTATACTGTTGGAACTCAACCAAGAATTAGGAGAAGTGCAAATTGTAGCGCTCCAAAATCTTACAACTACAGACTATTTACTGTTAAAAGAACATATGGGATGTGAACAGTGCCCAGGAATGGGTTGTTTTAATTTGTCTGATTTTTCTCAAACTCTTCAAATTCAGTTAGATAATAACCATCATATCATTGATAAGTTTTCACAAATGCCTAGGGTGCCTAACTGGTTTTCTTGGTTTCACTGGAGATGGCTGGTAATTACAGGTATGCTTTGGTTATGTAACTATACTCCTATTATGTTAATGTGTGTGCGCAATTTAAGTAGTAGCTTAAAATATATACATGCTGAAGTTACTCTACAAGAAGATATGTCAAAGAAATAATCAATCTTCCCATGTTTTCTCCCGCCTGCTACTTCTATAGCTTTTCTTCTTCCTTCCTAATTACAACGAATTCTTAAATAGAATTCGTGCCTCATATCAAATTTACCGAGTATCATAACTCCTCCAAGTGGTAAAGATACCTCAAGACAAATGCTGGGCATAGAAGCCACAGGGCATAAATATGCAAAGAAATAAAAAGCTAACCATTTCAAACAATAAGGCTTCTCTCTCACTTACCAACTTAACATTTCCCTGTGTGGCCCCGGAAGATGACTGGTTAGCCAGAGACGGGTAAGATTCCTCAAGGGAGGAACAACCTAAGACAGGCACAGTCGCTGGGGGGTCATCAGGTGAGAAATTGGGGATCAACAGAGGTGAGGCTTAGAACCTCACCCCCCCTGTTCTGAGAGAAATCTTCTGCATATGTGGATGTTTTATTGCCCTTGTCTAGCTTGGATTAACACATAGTCTACAGGCACACACCTGATCATATACATTTGCTCTCTTACAACACTAAACTATGTTTTCTACCTTTATGTTGTATCTACCTACCACTTCAGCATCTTATTAAAAATAATAAAGAGAGAAATGTGGTATCCACATATAAATCAAGTATAAAAATCAAATGTGTATTCATATTTGAACTGTTTATAGTTCATAATGCATGAGCAAAACCAAAAGTTTCTGTGATGACTGCCCTTGTACTGTTCACCATGTAACTTATTCACTATGTAAGAATTTGTTCTCCATGTAAGAACTTGTTCGTTATGCTTCAGAAGATTGGAGACTGACGAAAATTAGGCTTGGGGTGGATTAATGATTGTGCATTGAGCATTGACTCCCCTATACAGAATTTTATTGTTGTTAACAACCATTTGATCAATAAAAATGAGAGATGCCCTAACAACAACAACCAAGAAAAAGTACACACTTCCAATTGTAAAATAAATAAGCAACCGGGATGTAATGTATAGCATAAGGAATATAGTCAAAATATTGTAACAACTTGGTATGGTGATAGCTGGTACTTAGAATTATCATGTATATAAATGTTGAATCACTGTGTTGTACACCTGAAACTAATGTAATGTAATACTGTGTGTCAACTACCCTTCAATAAAAATAAAAAATAAAAAAAAAAAAAAAAAAAAAAAAAAAAAACAATTACATGCCAACAAAGGATAACCTAGAAAAAAATGGATAAATTCCTTGAAACATATAATCTACTATGACTGGATCATGAAGAAATAGAAAATCTGAACAGACTAATAATGAGTAAAGTGATTGAAGCAGTAATCAAAAACCTCTCAACAAAGAAAAGTGAGGACCAGATGGCTTCACGGATGAATTCTAGCAAACATTTAAAGAATTAATACCAATCATTCTCAAACTTTTCCAAAATACTAAAGATGAGGGAACACTTTCAAATTCATTCTGTGAAGGCAGCATTACCTTGATAATCAAAGCCAGGAAAACTACCGACCAATATCCCTAATGAATATGGATACAAAAATCCTCAACAAAACACTAGCAAACCAAATTTAACATATTAAAGGATCATACACCATGATCAAGTGAGATGTACTCCTGGTGTGCAAGGTGTTTCAACACATAAAAGTAAATCATTGTGATACACCAAATTAACAGAATGAAGGAAAAAAGTCACATCATATCAAGAGATGCAGAAAAATACTACACATGGGCAAAAGATGGTTTTCCAACCCATACGGTGTTGGAAAGGCTGGGCATCTGAATGCAAAAGAATGAAATTGGACCCTTCTCTCAGAGCTACACAAAAAAATCAACTCAAAATAGATTAAAGACTTAAACATAGGACCGCAAAACATAAAATTCTTAGCAGAAAACTTAGCTACACAAATAGTGGTGTTGGCAGTGATTTGTTGGACACCAAAAGCACAGTTAATAAAAGCAGAAATAGATAAGTGGGGCTAAGTATTAAACTAAAAAGCTTCTGCAACAGCAAAAGAAACAATCAACAGAGTATTAAAGGTAACCTACAGAATCAGAGAAAATATTTGCAAACCATATATATTAGATAAGTGAGTAATATCCAAAAAAATATAAGGAACTCCTACAATTCAATAGCTAAAAAAGGTATAACCTGATTTAAAAATGTAAAAGGTTTTCAATAGACATTTTTCCAAAAACAATAAATGACCAGATACATGAAAAGGTGCTCAACATCACTAATCATAAGTGAAATGCAAATCAAAACTACAATGAAGTATCACTTCAGACCTGTTAGAATATGTATTATTAAAAAACAACAATGGAAAATAATACATGTTAAAGAGGATAAGGAGAAGCTGAAACTCCCATGCACTGCAGTTGGGGATGTAAAATGGTGCAGCCATAAAAATGAAGGGAATCTTTAATGTGATACAACATGGATGAACCTTGAGGCCATTATACTAAGTGAAATAAACAGTCACAAAAGAACTAATACTGCATGATTACACTTATATTAAGTATGTAAAGCATTCAAACTCTTAGAAAGTAAAAAAGAGTTTCAAGGCACAGTGTGAGGCAGGGAAGAATGGGGTGTTCCTATTCAATGGATACAGAGTTTTAATCATGCAAGTTGAAAAACTCATAAGACATCTGCTATTCAATATTGTGCTTACAGCTAGCAATACTGTGCTGTACACTTCAAGAGTAGATTGCATGTTTTGTGTTATTTACCACAATAGATAAAAAAGCTAAATAGATGAATTTTGGCTATGACATGTTGTTTTCTTTTTTAGTTTCCTTCTGTTTACTTGCAGTCCAGAACTGCAGGCTTATTGCTTTGTAAATTTGTGATTTACTAAATTATTCATATATGTAGGTGCTGGTGCTAAGATCAGCTAGTTTCCAAGTAATAATAAAGAGTAGTTCCACATTATTACATTTTAAAAATTCAGGCTCCTTCAACATGTACCTGCCTATTTCCATGCAAACCTTATAATCTTGTTTACTTGGACAGATGATAGAAGGCCTCTCAAAATCTAAGTGTATTTTTTTCAAATGCTTTGACATATTATCAAGGAAAGGAAAATAAAAAATGAAATGAAAATATCCAAACAGTTGGGTATATTTGGGGCACTGTTTCAATCTTTCTGTGTATTATACTTTTTGATTCTTGAATGGTTTATTCTTTTGGGTGCTTATCATTGAAAATGCCAGAAGTCATGTGAACTCTCCTGCAGGCTTTATATAGGTTTTAAATAAAGGACAATTAAAAAGGCCTTGCCCATCTTCTACCTGTCACTTCTATTGAAAATCAACATCTTCAGTATAAAATTCCCCAAGGAAGAGAGCCTGGTAAGTCTTTTAACATTGTTTCTCAGCATCTAAAAGTGTATTCAAAAAACAGTCTTTCAACATATGCTTGTAAAATTAAATATTAAGTGCTACACTTAATATTCCACTGGTATGGAATGGAGCAGGGGAGGGAAAGAACATGGATCTGAAAACAATATAAAATATAAAACACATTCAATAAATTCTGATCAACATGTGAATCCCATGTTTGCTCTGAAGCTTAGGGAGTCTCTAGGTTGACCATAACTGATCTAGAATTCACTGGAGAATTTTATATCAGACATCCAGTTCAATGAATTCTTGAGTATAGATAGCTTTGCTTTATTGAGAAAACTCTGATCAGACTAATTCCAGAATAACTACAGACCCAAGGTATGCTATAATACACTCTGTCATTAACCTTGTATTATTAAAGGAATCAACATTTTAATGACTCTTTCCTACATGTCTCAAAAAATAAAATGAATGCTTCCTCAACTTCAATGACAAACACAACAAATAACTTAATACTCAAGTCAAGAAAGATGAAAAATGGTAAATATTCACATGAGTGCTTATACATACACACACACACATATAATAATATAAATATACTGATAATGCAGTCTCAAAGCCATGTGTCAGTCAAAAATAATAGATAATAGGTAGTGGTTCAATTTCCAAATAATGTGTCTCTATCTGTATTTTCCATTTACTTTTCCCAAATTCATTATCCAATGTATGATATTAATCCATATTGAAAATGTTTAATAATTCTTAACTTGTTAATAATCTAGTAGTAATGTTATTTGGATAGAATTTGATCCTTAATTTATCATTATAATATACAAATTAGAATGATTATATGATTTGTGCTGACTTCTGTCAGTAAGAATTGTAGCAAGGTTCAGGAATGACCTGCTATGTCATATATATTCTATATATATATATATTCAGTATGCTAAGAATACTGAATTCAGCCATAAGAAGAAAACAAACCCTACCATTTGCAACAACATGGATGGAGCTAGAGGGTATTATGTTCAGTGAAATAAGCCAGGCAGAGAAAGACAAATACCAAATCACTCATCTGTGGAGTATAACAACAAAGCAAAAACTGAAGGAACAAAACAGCAGCAGACTCGTAGAACCCAAGAAGGGACTAGCATTACCAAAGGGAAAGGAGTGAGAAGGGAATTAAGGGGGTATTATGATTAGCACACGAAGACAAGCAGTGACTCTGTAGCATCTTACTACACTAATGGACAGTGACTGTAATGGGATATGTGGTGGGGACTTGATAATAGGGGGAAATCTAGTAACCACAATGTTGCTCATGTGAAACCTTCATAATATTGCATATCATTGATACCTTAATAAAGAAAAATGTTAAAAATGTCAAAGTTGTGTTCCCACCCTAGCCAATAGTTGCAATTAGCAACAGCAAGGCTAAAGTGTTTCTTCAACTAGCAGTACTGTCAAGGGAACTACTCCGAAGAAAATCAGTAGCCTTCATTTATTTTTTAAAGTTGATCAAAATCTTTACAATAGTAGTAAAGGCCCAAAAATAGTCAATACATACATCACTCCTCCCCTCGTAGTGCAAGATTTTTATTTCCCTCACAACACTTCAATCATTTCAGTATGTCATTGTCAACCATTAGAAGTTCATGAAAATGCAAAGGCTTAAATCATTTGGCTCTAAATCATAATGTGATATGCCCTTGTCAATCTTTTCAAAGAAATTTATATTCTTGGGGATTTTTCAGCAGATTCTGCAAAGTTTCCTGAAGAATTAATTGTGACTTGCACTGCATAGCTTTGCAAGAAGGCACAAAATACAAAACTAAGCTGAGAATTGGGCTTAATATCAGGCAGTAAACATCTTACCTATCCTGTTACTTTACTTTATTCTATTCCAGGCAGTAAACATCTTACCTCAGCCTTTACGGCTTTCTCCAGTATTTGACTGAGCCACAGGGAACAGCACATCCTGTGCCCAATGCTGAACTGCTGTTCTTCGCGTCCTGCTCACTTCCAGGGACCTTTGAAGTCCTACAGCTCCATGTTCTGCAATTGATTTCTGCCTTCACTTTCAAAAAATGTTTTGGTGGATGAAGCCTACATGTTCAGTGCAATTCAAATTTGATTCCTTGATGCTAAATATAAGTCAGTATTAAAGATTTAGGAATATACAGACCCAATGTGCACTATGGTTTAATAGCTACTGATTTTATTAGTGAATTTTTTATGCTCAAATGTGGGAATTCTGAGGAATTTTTTTTAAGTATATTATGTCCAATGGATTTCAGACTATGCTTGACCTAAATAAAGATACTTGTATTAAATTGTTGAGACTACATCTGTAATAGCAAAATATTCTACTTTCTATTACATTTGGAAAGCTTATATTTACATGGTAAAAACAGCATAACTGTTCAGTTTAAGAGTCTGGAAATTTTATGCTATAAATAGCAAAAGAGAGAATTTATATTTTAATTTATATGTGATGCTATTTAGTTTTAAAAAATGTATACTTTATCTTTCCTCAAAGCTTATCATTCCTTATATTGCTATTATACTCGTGTTTCTTATACACATTATATGCTGAATAAATGTTTACTATATTGTTGTATGAACAATGATTCTTGAAAACAAAAAAAGATTTCCAATACAGATTATGGACAAGATTGTTAATAGTAATATATCAATATGCTATAAAAATAAATATGGAATCTTAATTCATATCTAAAAGATATAGATTATAAACTGCTATATTATAATTAATATAACAATATAAATAAAACTTTCTAAGATAATATAAATGTTTTCTGAGAAGTATTTCTCAGAAACATTCATGAGTGACTATGCTGCTGTAAGCGGTATATAACCATGGAATAAATCCCCATGCAAATCTGAATTTGTAAGGATATAAATATAAAGATACTCACTTTTATTAAAAAGATAAGTATATTTACTAATCCTTTGCAACTGATCCATATGTGGTGTGTCACTGGATCAGATGGGCTTGTTAAAGCTTGGTTTGATGTGTGTGTGTGTTTGTATTTACCTCTATATGTAAATGTATGTGTATGTGAAGTTCATATTTTGAATTTGCATTTATATTCCTTTTTCCTTTATCAAGTTTTTTTTTAATTAAATCATTTTTCAATTCAACCACCAATATTTCAACTGGCTCACAAACTTTTAATATTAGAAGTTGACAGTTTCATTAGTCATGTTGGTAGATTAACACAGGCTACGATCCTAAACCTCTAATAATAATCACATATTGCAGACATTTGTTGTTTACTGCTAAAGGAATAAAGCTGCAACTTATTATTCTTTTACAAACTAAAACTTAGGAATTAAATAAAATAATTTTAAAATAATTGTGCTTATCTTGTAAAGAATTCCAGAAGACCATTGTTAATATCAATAAAGATAACTAAAGTAAAAATTGACATGGGAATTAGTCAATACATATTTAATAATTAACAATATTTTTTATAGTTCTGTGGATAATTGATAAGGGCCACAAATTGTCTGACTTATTTTATATGAAGTGCCCTGAGTAAGCAAATCCACTAATACAGAAATATATTATTTTATTATGGGGAATTGGGGAGTAACTACTGATGAGCATAGTGTTTCTTTTTGGGGTGATGAAAATGCTTGTAAATTGATTTGTGGTGATGGTTGCATAATTCCCTGAAAAGACTAAAAACAATTTAATTTTATACCTTAAAAAGGTGAACTTTGTGATGTGTGAATCATTTCTCAATAAAAAATAATAAATTACTTGAGTGAAAAAAATGTACAATCTGGTTTATTTACCAACTCTCAAATATAAAATTATTAGAAGACTATTAATTGTTTGGCCATGATTTTCACTATAAAAATGGGAGTTCAAAATATGACTTGATCAATATGGGTTGGAATTTGCAGAGCAGTGTTCATGCAGCATGTGGACTTCATGCCCTTAATCTTGAAAAATAGATGAATTTGATCCACTGGAAAGCTTTGAAGATGGGAGGGACAGCCTGAACAAAAATACAGTAACCAAGAGTCAATGAAAGGATTGATAAATTGACAAATATAAAAACTTTTGATTATACTCAGTGAGGTTCTAAGACCATATAAGATGGCATTTGAAAAATCTCAAGTAGAATTTTATAAAATATTATCCATTTTATTATAAATCAGATCTGGGGGAAATTAATATTTCTTAATAATGAAAACAATTTAAGAATATCATAAATATGAGTCATTTCTTATGACTATCTTTCACTTCATAATTGACTTTTACACACTGAATAGCATACCATACACTTAAAGTAAAAAGTAAAAATAGCAAACAAACATTATTTTTAACAGTTAAACCTTAGTTTAAGAACCACCCAAAGCCCGCTTTATCTTCTAACTTTACTTAACAGCATAATAGTTTTACTTTGTGTATAATATATTTATCTCTTTTCCTTTACTGAATCACTGCATTTATTTAGTAAATCACTGGACATAGTAACTCCAAATAAATATCTGCTGAAGAGATAAATGAATTGGATGCTATTTTCCCAATGACAACATGTTCAAATACACTGACAATCGTCTGCTTTTTAAAGACAATATTTCATAGATTAGAGTAGTTATAATCATGGGGTCCACAAATATTTTGAAAAAGCAATCTTGGTTTTTGCCTTTTCAAGCCAACTGATAATTTCTCTAAGAATTAAGACTTCTTGTTGCATATAGAACCAGGCAGGCAATTATTTTTTATAATTATTCCTTTGAAAAGTTGATAACTAAATGTAAATAACAGCTTGTATAATATATATATCATAACCAAGAACTTATGAAAATGTACATTCATTAATCTATTTTCCATACAGATTGTCATAGACTTGAAAGAGAAGTCGTCACTTGCTGTTTATTATATTTGGAAAAGAATGAATAAGTAAATAAATGGAAAAAAAAAGAAAAAGTTTAGGAAAAAGTGATAAAAATATTTCTGAAATTCAACTGATCTATTGTGATTTTACTATAAGAAAATTGATTTGAAAATAAACCCATAATAAATATTAGAAGTCAAATTATACATTTTTATTGTTTTTTTATTCTGACCTGACATAGGTTCACATTGGTATATCAGGCTCACAAGAACCACAGTTCTGACCTAGTATGGAGCATTACTAATGATTTCAGTAATACAGGCAATCCATAGGTATTGACAAAGCACATTAAGGAAAATGTCTTCAGTCCTACTTTCCAGCACCAGACACACATGGAATTGCCTAACTCAGTGGGAGCATTTCCATCAAAAATGTCTTCATTCTATACTCACAGAAGTTATAAAGCTTAAACATTTCCCACATAGCTATGCATCACAGATCCTAGGTTCTATTTGCTAGATATACTGCTAAGAGCGTTCGGAAATAGGGTCTCTTGTTCTATGAAACATCATTCATCTATTTATGCAGGAGTTCAGTTGACAAGAAAAATTGCCAGACACCTACCCTCTTTTCTTTCCCCTGAGGCATCCCCCCAGTACAGGGAGTGAAAGTATTTCAGCCCAATTACTTTATCTCCCTCCTCTCACCCATATTAAAAGCATACCTGTTTTGATAGCTTTAAAATGTCTGCATTTCCATTAAAAAGTCAGTTCTCCTTTTCTTTTCTAAAAGTAAACTACTATTGTCCCACCAGCCAACAGGCACACCACCTTCTTACAATACATGTTGGGTTGATACATTCTGTTACCAGAAGATATTCTAGTCATAAAATGGAACAGGTCCTTTAGAAATGCTGCATAGTTAAATCTGTGGAATTTAAAAGAATGGTATTATATCTGAGTGTCTCTACTTCTTTACTTTTGGCTGTCAGCTTTTACACTTTTACAGTGCTACTACTTGGAAGTTAATTACCTTTTATTTATCATCTTCTCACGGTTTCTAAACTGATAAAGCAGGCTATGAATATATGTATTATTTACATATATACTTACACATATATACTTACACACATATATATTGTTTATATATTTTTTTCTATATATATTTATTCTATACTCTTATTCTATTCTATTGATTCTTGTGTCTGTCTTATACAGTACTCATGTTGGTTACTGTAGTTCTGTAGTAGCTTAAAATTGGGAGGTTTGACTATTTCAACTTTGTTCTTTTCCAAAATTGTTTGAACTATCCATGCTTCCTTATAATTTTATATGACTTTTAGAATCAGCTTGTTCACTTTGCCAATAGAAAAGGATAGTTTGAATTTTGATAGAGATTGCATTGTCTTAAGATTGCTTTGGGTAGTATTGCCATCTTAACATTATTAAGTCTTCCAATCCATGAACACAGTATGTCTTTCCATTCAGTTAAATTTTTTACTTTCTCTAACAGTGTTTTGTAGTGTTCAGTGTACAAGCCTTGTACTTGCTTGGTTAAATTATTATTATTTATTTTATTCTTTTTGATGCTGCTAGAAATGTTTTATTAACTTACAATGGTTCTCTTAATTTCAAGATTGTTCATTGCAAATGTATAGAAATTCAGTTAATTTTTCTATATTGATTTTTCTCTATTTTTCTCTATTAAGCTTATATCCTGCAAGCTAGCTGAACCTGTTTATTAGCTCTATTAATAGGTTTTTGCAGCATTTGGGGCATTTTTTTAAAAGTTGTCTTTTATTTCCTTTCTTGCTCAATTTTGCTGACTAGACTTTCCAATACTATCCAGTGGAAGTGGCAAGAGTAGACATGGTGGTACTGTTCCTGATTTTATAGGGTCTATTAGTCTGCTCAGGGTGCCATAACAAAATACTGCAGATGGGGTGGGTGAAACAACAGGCATTTATTTCCTCACAATTCTGGAGGCTGTCAACTCACCATCAAGTTGCTAGCAGATTCAGTGTCTGGTGAGGGCGCCCTCCCTGGTTTGTAGACCGCGGCTTCCTTGCTAGGTCTTTACATGGCCTTTACTCTGTGCTTGCATAGAGATCTCTGATCTCTCTTCTTGTAAGGTTTGTAAGAACACCAATCCTATTATGCATATATCCCAGTTTACCTCTTTTTCTTTGTTTCTGGCATCATTGTAAACAGTCCATTATTTCTTAAATAACTTTAAAAAAGAGGAAATATATCTTTCATAATGATTCATGTAGTTACCATTCCTGAGACTTTTCATTCTTTTTTGAAAGTCCATAGTTCCATCTAGAATTATTTTTCTTTAGTCTGAGGAAATACCTCAATATATTTTATAATATGGTCTTTGAGCAATACATTTTCTTATCTTTTGCTTTCTAAAAACATACTTATTTTGTCTTCACTTATACTGAATTAAGAACTCTGACATGACATTTGCTCTTTTAGTACTTCAAGGATTCTGCTTGACTGTCCCATTTTTTTCAATGACATATCTGCTGAAAGGCCTATCTTTGCTCCTTTGTGTGTATTAACCCTGTTTTTGCTCTGTCTCTTGTTTAGAATTTTTCCATATTACTCATTACAGTATATTGATTATAATGTGATCATCTAGTTGTCTTCATATTTCTTGTGATTGGGGTTAGCCTTCTTAGAACTGAGGGTATAATTTTAATCAAATTGGTGTATTTTTTCAACTATTAATTCTTTAAACATTTTTTTTTATCTCCTCTCTCTTCTTTCCTCATTTGGGTTTTCAATTCCATGTGTATTTGGTAACTTAGAATTGTCCCTCAGCTCACCAATCTTCAATTTTTTTTTAATATTTTTCTTTTTGTGTTTCATTTTGGGTAGTGTCTGTTACTACATCTTCAAATACACTAATATTTTCTTCTTTTCTGTTTAATCTGCTGTTATTCACCCACTGTATTTTTCATCTCAGACTTTGACATTTTCATCTTTCATCTTTACAGGTTCATCTAGTGTGTGTGATTTCTTTATAACTCTACTTAACTTTTAGAACATGGATAATACAGTCATAATAAATGCGTTAATATCCTTGCTTGCTAATTCCAACATGTATTTCACTTCTAAGATATTTTTGATTGATTGATTTTTCTCCTCTAATCATTTTGGATGGTTATCCACATGTGCTAATTAGTACTCAGTTAAATATTTGAGGACATTGTGTGGGTCTCTGCAGTCTACAGCCCTCTGTCTGTGCAGCTCTCTACTATCTGGTATTTGTCCTTGGGAACGCAAGCTGCATTTTGTCTTCCAGTCTCTGTGATCCATCTCCTCAACTAAGGGCATCAGCCAGGCTCCGCTGCAATCCCTGCCCTGTACCCCAGCCTGACACAGGGTACTCTCAAAGCAATAAGCTGAAAAATTTTCAGTTTGTCTCATTTGTTTCCAGTCTCTCAGGAATAACTTTCATTAGTTGCGTATGCTCAGTGTCTTCAACACTGTTTCATATATTTTGTCCATATTTTTTTTAAGGTTTTCTGGATGCTGTATCGAGTTCCTTTTACTCCATCTTGGTCAGAAACAGAGTCACTATGAGGCAACAACAGATTACAGACCAGCAGGAAAAAACTTTTAATATACTGCAAAAGAGAAACATCAGGAAATATATGATTATGTATGGGTAGAAAGAGATAAAGACTGGAAAGGAAATACACCACAATCTGATAACAGTAGCAGGTTTATGTTAATCTTTCCCATATTTTTCTTACTTTCCAAATTTTCCCTGAGAATCATGGATGACTAATTTTTTAAGCATACAGTGAGTTTCTCTTTTGAATGAAGTAATTGAAGTCTTTTGAAGTAAGTAATGAAGATTTGCCTAACAGAATGCTTTAAAATGTCAGCTTCTGTAAAAGAGCCCTTTATTAGGGAAATATGTTGCTAATATAGCGAAAGCTCTGCAACAGTTCTCAGAGTAACCCTGGTGTAAATTACTCCTTCGGTAATTGAGGAAATTACTACCTTCATTTGCCATTTTGACTTCAATAATCCTATAAACATTTCTAAATACACCTTTTGCTATTTGCTTTATTATACAAATGTGAAAAAAAGGTAAAGGGCTATTTCTCTTTCTTTAAAGTCATCTTATTAAAAAAAAGAAGATTGCTTATAGAACTAACTTAAACAAATGTTAGCTCCAATTATCCTCATAAACTATATTACCCCTTCTCATCTTTATACTTATATCTCATTGGTCTTAAGAAATCAAAATTCCTATCTTTGAACACTGTGTTTTGGGCTCAAATACCATCAGTGATAAAGGAGTTTATGGTGAAAACAATGTGTGAATTTATTTGTATAAGTCAAACATTTATTTACTCAGTATCAAGAGATATTGACTTAGAACCTACCATGGGCAAGGTCCTGTTAATTCATCCATTTATTCTTTCTTTAAGCAGCCATAATTGAAATTCTACTATGTGCCTGAATCTTTGGAGAGCACTGGCAGATGGAGGTAAAGATGTGGTCTGTTAACTATCTTTGATGGTACAACTAGTGGTTGAAGAGGTGGATAAGAGCTATGTCAATAGCTGTCTTCTCTTTTAACTGGACTTTAATTATAAATATGAGCTCCAGATTGCGGAAAGAGAAAAGAAGCCACAATGAATATGGTTACTTTAGGGACTAGAGAATAATTTGTAGTATAAGGTACTTACAAAGAAAAAGACAAACTATAGAAAACAAAACTCAAAAATAGTTTTGGGCCAGAACATTAAGAATTGTATGCCAGCACAAAGAGATTAGAATTTTCTCTGTAGGGAATTGAGTTTTAATCAGGGATGGTAAAATATCATATGTGTATCTAGAAATACAACTCTGAAGATAGTACAATCAATTATTTCAATGCATTTATATAGTTTATTCTTGATACAAAAGAATAAATACATAAATTATTAAATCAACCCTTATAGTACTTCTTTAGGAAACATGTATTGCCTACATACTATATGGCTCTGGTTGCCAGGCACCAACATGAGAATTTTTAAATAGCTTCTGGCAGATTTTTCCAAAAATCACTAACAGAAGCCAGGCATCCAGAAAATGCATGTGTTTTTTGATTTCCATAAGTCTCAGGTAGGTGGTAATCTCATATTACTTCTCAAGAAAAAACTTCTTATTCAAAGTGTTTATGAATCTGCCATATGGTATTTAAAACCTCAAGTCAAAGTAATGTCAGAAATTGTATAGACAGAACCAGAGCATGCTGGTTAATGTTGTTCTCAATTCGGGGACCATGGAGATTACTTTGTGAGCCAAAAACTGAAGCCAAAGCATCTTAATATTTGACTTTTACTCTTTTTTTTTAAATCAACTGCACAAACCAAGAATTACATTAAGAGCCTGAAGGGTTTTTTTTCCATCACATAGAAGTTACACTTAGAAACATAATTTTCCCAAATCTACCCCATACAAGAATGCTTCCAACTAATTTATGTAGCACTGTGTCTATTCATGTGCCTAATTACCTTCACTGATTATTTGCAGGTGTCAATGGATAAAAAAGCCAGGGAATGAGTCCTTTGGTTTATAACAAATATTGAAATGACTTGTAAAATGTATTGTGAATGTGCCATGTGATGAAAAAAAGGAGAATATAAATATTTGTATAATTCTCCTCAAAATGCTTTTATATTACAAAGATTAAAAATGTAAAAACTAGAGAACCTGTTCTGATCACTGGATAAGAGAAATCTGTGACAGAAGATGGTCTGAGATTAGGGGGACTCACTTTCTTCCCTCATGAATAGAAAATACATTTACATTATGTCATGTGAAATTATTGAACAGCTGCTTGGAAAGAGAGAAAAACAAGAACAGCAGCCTGCCAAGGGGATGCAGTACCAACATGAGATCAGATGCATAGAGTAAACAGAAATGGCATTCAGGAAAGGTGATAAGCAATCAAGTAAAGACCAAAGTGAGATGCTCTGACCTTATATTTAGCATCTGTGCCAAATTAGCATAGCTGTGCAGTGTACTAGAAAATTAAGTGGAAAAAAAGGACAAAGTAAGTGTAAAATCAAAGCAGAAGTTGCACATGTTTAGAATATCTGAAATAATTATGCTCTATTTCATATCCAGAGGGCTACACTGGTCAGCTCATCTTTTCATGAGGAATCACAGGTTCAAAAGAAAATACTGTGAGCTTGACCTATACTAATTAAACAGAAGCAGTGCACTCTCTCTGGGTCTTGGCCTAGATGCGTCTGAGTGGTCTCAGGGTAAAGAGGTGACTTAGAGAGAGGAACAAAGATCCTTAGCTTCATCATTATGCTACCCTCATTTTCTCTGCTGCTCAGCCACAATTCATTAACTCAGCAAGTTTTTTTCCACATACCGCATGAGACCAGTGTATCCAGTTCAACATATACGAACTCTTATGATTGGTCAGATAGCCACAGGGAAAGAAACAGTGAAGTAAATCAGTCCTTTGTGCACTATTACTCCACCAGGATGCTAATCATTCCTTGAGAGTATGTAAATGCATTTACTGAATGCCCTAAAGCTTCCTGAAATAAGTTATTTGAGCAGAGGTAATTGATTCCAAGAGAGAGAAGGAGCAAGACTCATTCAATTTGTCTTTTATTCTCAGCCTTAAATCAAAGCTATTCAGACAGATGAAAGAAAATCAAAGTCCTGTCTTATTCAAGTAGTGGACACCAAGTTCAAATCTGATCACAGACTTTCCTAGGAGCACAGCACATAGAATGTTTTAAAAAAAACCAACAGCTATCTTTCAAACAAACACAGAAAGATATGCTAGAGATCTCTTAACAGACAGCCACCGGTCCTCTTGCAGCTGGCTCCTATGAAAAAAAACTCAGTGAGTACAATCAGTTCTTTCCCAGCACCCTAACATACAATGAAATCTGCAATAGGCCATCTCCTAAGACAGCATAACTTATTTTCTGTGACTGAATCTTTTTTTTTTAAGAAAGAGATCAACTAATCACAGTCAATTTTTCTCAGCAGGAATCATACAAATGATTTATACTTAGAAAGAAAAAGAGACTAATATTCTAGAGCCAAATTTGCCTAGGGGTCCACATTCTGGGGTCCCACTGGGCAAATACATCCTCCAACAGCATCTGGCTCCTCATAAGTTTCTTTTTCTTTCACATTACTAGTGCTTTCTCATGTGATTTTTCGAGTGAGTTCAAAAGTAAAAAGAAATAAAGGCAGATCCATATGCCATCTCTGTACTCCAACATCATTTATGTGTCAATAGAGAGACTTGTCAAAACTAGAAAATACTATTAAATTGAATACCTTTTGCTTTCTCATCCCTTTTCTAGGAACTGGGACACCTCTTTGCAGATCCATATCTGTCGTTAATTAGACAGGAAGACTCCTCCTTGCTTTTCTTTCTTCCTAAAATCTGAATTTTTTTAGAAAGACTTTGCTGAACATGTCTGTCACAGGGTCCTAAATTCCCAACATCCCCTTCTAGCAGGCAGGGCCCTGCCTGTGGACCTGTGCTCAGGGGAAGGGTGCTGGGCTGGGCTTCTCTACATGGGCAGCCACTGAACAGATTGGCAGGGCTCCACTTGCCCACCCCTAATGTTGCCTATGGAAAGGTTCTCTCCCGTCACTTGATGACAACGAGCTAAGCTGATTAGATAATACCTCTCTTAGATGTGAACTGGAGAATACAAAGATAAGTAGACAACTAGTAGAGGGAGAATGAATCAAGGAAAAAGAAAAAACAGGATACTTTGTGAAAAAGCCACCAGTAGGTTGAGAGAGATTGAGAGAGAAGAGAGCAGTTCTTGGAGCTGCCCTGGATCTCAATCCTCTTTGGATCTAAATAAATAATAAGCCATTGTAATAGATTCTCTTTTTTCAAAATATAATCTGTATGATTCTCTTTTCTCTCATGATCAAAACAATTTCATACAGAAAACCTATTAGTGGTGCCTACAAATCAGGAAAATGAAAATAATGATACTTTATTTGGCATAGTTCTGCTCACTGACTACTTGGTTTCTATTTACACAAATAGTCCTATAGAAACCTTTAGGTCAGTGGTTCTCAAACTATGGCTTCTGGAACAGCCACATCAATATCACCTGGAAATGTATTAGCTGTACAAATTCTTAAGACCAATTCCATATCCATTAAATCAATTGAATCATAAATTCTGTGGATGGGGTCCAAAATCTGTTGTTTAGCAACCTCTCCAAAGGATCATGATGCAAACTAAAATTTGAGAGCAATAGCACTAAGGCACTGAAAATGATAGGACTAGAACTTCCCTAAATCTATTCTAAGTTTTAAAATAGTACACAACTGAATTACATAATGGTACATGTAGCAAGAGCAAATTCAGTCAGTCAAAATTTACTGAACAATACCTAGCGCAAGGCAGTGGATTAGTATCAAGAAATCATGAAAATGAATGAGATAATGTTCACAGTCAGATGGAAATGCATGTTAAGAAATAGTTATACAATTATTTAATCGAAAATAGATGCATTTATAACTTTTAGTACATACAGACGAAGTCACTGTAGATGTCAAGGAGATGCAATCTGAGCAGGGAAAAAGCAATTTCTATGCACACAGGAAATTTCTATACAATATATCACTTGGCAGCTAATATTTTTCCAGTGAATGATGGGATAATCTGGACAGCAATTTCTCTTTCTCATGACATATGATTGCAGAACAAAAGTGATATGTCCTTCCATTTTGAACAAACTTCCTTGTGATTCAAATCAAAAGGGTTTAAAATAACACTGAGGTCCAACACTCTATGCCAATAGTTTTCTTAGAGAATCAATATATAGAGTGTTCATACTATCTGACAGCACTAATTTTAAAATATGTCCAAGAATCTAACTGTCTCACTAGTACCTCTTTTGCTACCACCCGTATCCTGGTCACCATCATCTCCTGCCCAAAACCTGTCTCCCTAATTCCACGTTTGCCTTTCTTTATGGTATTCTCAACACAACTGCAAATGTGATGTTGTTAGCATGTAAGTCAGATCATGCCAGTCCTCCCTTAAAAGGCTGTCTCCACGGGTAAGATTCCTCAAGGGAGGAACAACCTAAGACAGGCACAGTCGCAGGGGGGCCATCAGGTGAGAAATTGGGGATCAACAGAGGTGAGGCTTAGAACCTCACCCCCCCTGTTCTGAGAGAAATCTTCTGCATACGTAGATGTTTTATTGCCCTTGTCTAGCTTGGATTAACACATAGTCTACAGGCACACACCTGATCATCTACATTTGCTCTCTTACAACACTAAACTATGTTTTCTACCTATACCTTGTATCTACCTACCACTTCAGCATTTTATTAAAAATAATAATAATAAAGAGAGAAATGTGGTATCCACATATAAATCAAGTATAAAAACCAAATGAGTATTCATATTTGAACTGTTTATAGTTCATAATGCATGAGCAAAACCGAAAGTTTCTGTGATGACTGCCCTTGTACTGTTCACTAAGTAACTTATTCATTATGTAAAAATTTGTTCTACAAGTAAGAACTTGTTTGTTATGCCTCAGAAGATTGGAGACTGACGAAAATTAGGCTCGGGGTGGATTAATGATTGTACATTGAGCATTGACTCCCCTATATAGAATTTTATTGTCGTTAACAACCATTTGATCAAGAAATATGAGAGATGCCCTCACAAAAAAAAAAAAAAAAAAAAAAAAAGGACAGACTTCCAATGGTAAAATAAATAAGCAACCGGGATGTAATGTATAGCATAAGGAATATAGTCAAGATATTGTAACAGCTTGGTAGGGTGATAGCTGGAACCTAGAATTATGTATATAAATGTTTTATCACTGTGTTGTACACTTGAAACTAATGTAATGTAATACTGTGCGTCAACTACCCTTCAATAAAAAATAATTATTAAAAAAAAAAAAAAAGGCTGTCTCCAATCAAATCCATCACTTCACAATGGCCTGCATGAACAGATTCCTATTTCCTATGGACCTCTTTTGCTAATTTTCGCTGTGCTCACTCTTTTCATGCTGGATGCTATTTCCTGAACATGTCGATCATTCTCCCGTTTTAGGGAGAGTCCCGTTCCTCCTACCTGAAATGTTCATCAATCATTTTTTCTCTATTTTCTTTATTGACATCACTTGCCAATCTCTAACATAATACATATGTTGCCTGTTTGAGTATGTCTGAGTTCACACATGAGAATGTAAACTCAATAAGAGCAAGCATACTTAACTCTTTCTTCATTCTTGTATCATAGGACAGTGCCTGGCTATTGAAGAAAAAATATTTGTTAATGAATGATTGGTATTTAAAAACTGCTCTGTGACTTTGTCTCCCAAGATACATTCCTTTATATATTTTCCTATATACCCTACCCCAGCTTCATGCAAAAATAATAAAAAATTTATAACTTCTTTCTTAGAGATTCATAATCCACATTAATGAATAAGTGTATTGAGGAAAAATCCTTAAGAATAAAACATGCATTACTTTTATTAACCCATTTTTCCCAAACTGTGATTACGGATAGTTTCTATTTTATTTTACAGTTCAATGGTTTTTAATAAATTTCCCAAGTCATGCAACCTACCATTACAAGTCAGTTTTAGAATATTTTCACCACCCCAGTAAGATCATTCATGCCCATTTACTGTTAATTCCCACTGTTCCATACCATCACCACTCCAGTCACATGTGAATCCACTTTACATCTCTATAGATTTGCTTTTTCTGAACATTTCTTTTTTTCATCTTCTAAGTCAAAGTTTGTATCCTTTGACCAATATCTCCTCAATTGCCCCACCCTCCAGTCCCTGGGAACCACCATTCTACACTCTATTTTTATATGCTTGCTTTTTTAGAGTCCACATATAAAGTTATATCATACAGTTTTGGTCTTTCTCTATGTGACTTCCCTGACTTTCTCTTTGACTTCTCTGCCAAACATTTGTTCTCATATCCAAAACTCACTGAGGAACATTTTCTCTGTGTTTCTACTAGAAGTTTTACTATTTCAGGACTTATGTTTAAGTCTTTAATCCATTTGGAGTAAATTTTTATGAGTGGTGTGAGATAGGATTCCAATTTCATTTTTCTACATATGGTTCTCCACTTTTCTCACAGCCATATGGAAGAGACTATTCTTTCCCCCTCGAGTATTCTTGGCTCCCTTGTCAGTTATTGATTGGTTTTATATGCAAGGGGTTATTCCTGGGCTCTCTGCTCTGTTCCAATAATCTACATGTCTATTTTTAATACAAATATCATACTGTTTTATACCTTTGCAATATAGTTTTAAATCAAGAAGTGTGATGTCTTTGGCCCTGTTCCTCTTTCTCAGGATGGCTTTAGCTGTTCAGGGTTTTTGTGATTCCATACAAATCATAGGATTATTTTTTCTATTTCTGTGAAAAATGCCATTGGAATCTTCATAGGGACTGCATTGAATCTATAGATGACTTTGGGTCCTATGAACATTTTAACATTATTAATTCTGATCTGTGAACAAAGGATATGTTTCCATTTATTTGTGTCTTCTTCAATTTCTTTCATCAAAGTCTTATAGTTTCCATTGCAGAGAACTTTCACTTCCTTGATCAATTTATTATGTTTAAATCTAAACATTTATTTAAGTTTCAGTTAAATTTAGTAACATTTATTTTTAAGTACTTTACTGTTTTTGATGTTATTGTGAATGGGATTGTTCCCTTACTTGTTTTCATATACTTCATGATTTGTGTATAGAAGCCCAACTGATTTGTGTATTTTGATTTTATATTCAGAATTTTAGTGAATTGTTGATCAGTTGCAACAATTTTTGGTTGCGTCTTTATAATTATCTGTATATTAGGTCATATACTTTGCAAATAAGGACAATTTTACTTCTTCCTTTCTGATTCAGTTGCCTTTTATTTCTGTATCTTGCCTCACTGCTCTAGTCAAGACTTCCAGTAGTATGTGGAATATGAGTGTTGATAATGGGCACACCAGTCTTTTTCATGATCTTAGAGGAAAAGTGTTCAACTTTTCACCATTGAATAACATTTCACCATGATGTTAGCTGTGTTTGCTGTATATGGCCTTTTTTATGTTGATAGATGTTTCCTCTATACTCAGTTTGTTGAGACTTTTTATCATGGAAAGATGTACTTTGTCAAATTCTATTTTTGCATCTATTCAGATGATCATATGATTTTTCTTTCACTCTATTAATGTAGTGTGTCACATTTATTCATTTGTGTATATTGAACCATCCTTACATCTCAGGGATAAATCCCACTTGGTCATTATGTATGTTCCTTTTAATGTACTGTTAAATTTGGTTAGCTAAAATTTTGTTGACAATTTTTGCACCTATGTTTATCATGGATATTAGTCTATAGTTTTCTTCTCTTACAGTGTCCTTATCCGGCTTTGGTGACAGGATAATACTGGTCTCATAAAATGAGTTTGGTGTTCTCTTCTGGAAGAGTTTGAGAAGGATTGGCATTAAGTCTTCCTTAAATGTTTGATAAAACTCAACAGTAAAGCCTTCTGGTCTTAGAATATTTTGTGTTGGGAAGTTTTTGGTAACTGTTTCAATCTCCTTATGCATTGGTCTGTTCAGATTTTCTATTTCTTAATGATTCAGCTTCAGTACATTGTTTCTAGGAATGTATCCATTTCTTCTAGGTTATCCAATTTGTTGGCATATATGTTGTTCACAATAGTTTCTTATAGTATGTATTTATGTGGTACCAGTTGTAATGTCTCTTCTTACATTTCTGATTTTATTTATTTCATCTTCCTTCTTTTTCTTAGTCTAACTATCTATTTTTTAATTTTATTTATCTTTTTTAAAAAAACAGCACTTAGCCTCATTGATCTTTTCTATTGTCTTTCTGGTATCTATTTCATTTTTTCCACTGTGATCTTTGTTATTCCCTTCCTTCTGCTAACTTTGGGCTTAGTTTTGTCTTCTTTTTCTAGTTCCTTGAATTGTAAAATTAGTAGTTAAATCAATGTTAAATCAACTTTATTTAACCAGTTAACTTTTTTCATATCAAAAATAAGATGTTTTACCACTCTTTCTAATATTTATATTAGTTTTATGTAAATTATTTCATTGATCAGGTAATTCAGGAATTCATCAATTTTATAAACATTTTATATTTCATCTTTATTCTTTTGGTTGTGATGGATATTTAATTTGCTCTTCATTTTCTAACTTCTAACAATTGATAGATTACCAATTTTCAGGCCATTTTCTTTCCTCATATCTGAATTTAAGCTTATGAATTTTTATCTAAGAAATTTTTACCTATATACAAGTTTTATATGTAGTATTTTAATACTAATTTTCTTCAAAATATTTTCTATTTTCTATTTTTCATTTATTATTTGCAACAGTAGTTGCCTAGATGGAAACATGCTAAGTAAATTACCAAGCATATAAGGATAGTATCATTAAATTTTAGTTATTAATTTCTAAAAATTCCATGATAATGAGAATACTTGTTCTCAAATTTCAATTGAGATGTTGAAGCTTAACATTATTGACCAATTCTTGTTAATTTTTCCAAGGAAAAATCTGTTTTGTAAAACTGAAATTTTGGAGCTTACTTCATGACCTAATCTATGGTCTGCTGTTTAAATGGTTCAAGTATATTTGAAAATAATATGTAATCTGACATCATTGGGCAAATTATTCCACATATATAAAATAAATTAATTTTGTTAATTATTTAGTTTAAATATTTTTGTTGTTACTGATTTTTGTGTTATATGTTTCTGAGAGGAATCTCAGAGCTCCTATTATAATGGGCATATTTTTCCTTACATTTCCACATAAATTTACGTTTATTGCATATTCCTAGTGAAATGACCCTTTTATCTTCAGGAATTGTTTTTCTTCATGATTGGTAATGGTTTTTGCCTTGTTATCTACTTTGTCTGATACCATTATAACCATTTCAGCCTTCTTTTCATTAGTAGTTACATAATATGCTTTTCCATTACTTTTACTTTCAACTCTTCTGCATCTTTTGTTCTAAGTGTATCTTTGGTAAGCAGCATATAATTTTTTTAATGTGGTTTGGTAATCTTCATCTTTTACTTGAAGCATTTAGTCAACTTACAACTATGCAATTATGCATCTTATTCTTCGCTATTATCCTATTTGATATTTGCTGTAAGTATCAAAACACAAAATCTTATGACACTTTAACTCAGTTTTCCCCCTCAACTTGTATGCTGTTACATTACATTTACATTTCCTATAGTTTATCCTATAGTTTAGACATTATCATCTTTGTACAGTCATTATGCCCTTTAGATTTTCCCAGATATTTGCTCTTTCTATTGAACATAATTTTTGCCTCTACAAATACCTTTTCTTAAGGAATCATTTTTCTTCTCCCTGAAAGTGATACCTTTTAACATTTTTGTGATCTAGGTTAATGGTTTATTAATTCTCTCAGATTTTAATATCTGAAAATATGTTTATTTTGCCTTGAAGCAACAGTCTTTGAAGGATATTTTTCCAGGACATAGATTTTGGTTTCCAGTCATTTCCATTCAGGACTAGAAGATACCAATGACATTGTCTTTTAGGTCCCATTGTTTAAGTTGTAAATCAGCTATTATCAATATTTTCTTTTTTGAAGATAATTTGTCTTTAAATACATGTTTTATCTTTGGGTAGTTTCCTCAGTTTCTTTTAAAATACTGTTTAAGGTGGTTAGGTTTCTTTGAATCTATAACCTTAATGTTCTTCATCAGTTTTGAAAGATTTTTTGACTGTCATCTTGCTTCTGCTTCATTTTCTCTCTCCTTTTCTTCTGGGTCACCAATTACATGGATGTGAAATATGTCACAAAATCCTTTGTATCTTTTAATTTGTCTCCTACTTTTCTATATCCTTTATTCTCTCCATGTTTTATTCTGGAAATTTTCTCCTAATCTACATTCAAATTTATTAATATTCCTTTTAGCTATACCTAATTTTCAATTAAATCCAGTTGGTGAATACAATAAGTTTTTTTTTAGTTCTAATATTTCAATTTTGTTTTTCTTTTTTCTAGTTCTCTGACAATATTCTCAATCTTTTATTCATCATATTAAGCATAGTTATTTTAAAATGTTTTCCTGATTACTCTGAGAATCTATTTGTATTATTTATTGTTTTTCATGGTGTCTTCACACCGATTTTCACTTCCTAAATTAGTTAAGTGAATAGACACCATATTTGAAAAATGTAGAAATAATCAAGGCCTAGCAGGATATGATTTTCTTCCAAGAGAATTACATTTGCCTTTAACAGGCGGACTAGACAAGAACAATGAAGGGTACTTTAAACCAATTATATGGATTAAGATGTTTTTAAAAAGGCCTTCCCTCCCTGTGAGAGTAAATGATTGCTGATTTGCCTTCACTCCTAAGATTTTGCCATTTAGAATCCCCACTGAAATTATGTTGGTTTGACTACACTATCCCTTCTTCATGTGCCCTGGACTCCAATTTTTTTTTTTCCCTATCCCATAGATCCATTGAGGTTCAGTGTAGCTCTGCTCCACTTCCTAGCCTCTTAGTCACATATTCAGTAATTTGACAGATACCTCCAAGAGAAAAAGCTACTCCCGAATGCAGGCTCAACTCTGGATTCCCTTTTTCTTTTGAAATTTGTTAGCTTGTGAACACCCAAATGTCATCAAGTTCTAGTCTATTTCTAGTTATCATTATTGAGCATTGCATCACATTTCCTAATCTTTCATGAATGTAAATGAAAGCCATAGATTATTTTAAAATCCAGATAAACTGATGTTTTATTTGCTGCACAGCAGTATCTTCTGTAATATGAAAAACATTGATGATACAGTATTTGAGAGTATTCTACTACCATTTCTGATTTTCCTTTCAAGATGCTGATATTCATCCTGTGAATTTTGGTCTAACACTTTCTTATTTTAATGACATGAGAGTTTTTTCTTCTACTAAAATATAAGTCTTTGGAGGTTAAGCAGCTTCCATTCAAAATTTTCACAAAGTTTCATAAATTGATGTGTGATACATTAATGACTAACTTATGCCATGCATGAATTAGACCCCCATCTTCTAGTGCCTCTGAAATTTCTTTCATTTACTCAGAAGGATTTGGTAATTTCACCTACCTTCAGGTGGCACAGAATATGTAATTGTAGTAGCTCAGTTAAAGTGGACACATGTAGATGGGAAGTTAAATCATGATTACAGTCTAATCAGTGATTAAAAATAATTCTGATGTTAGATAAGTTAAATTGTGAAATGAATCTGTGAAGTGTAATTTTTTTATGGTATGGCCTGTGGAAATTAGCTGATCATTTATTTAATGCTTGACCACATTTTTTTTATTAAGGTATCATTGATATACACTCAATGAAGGTTTCACATGAAAAACAATGTGGTTACTACATTCACCCATATTATCAAGTCCCCCCATACCCTGTTGAAGTCATTGTCCATCAGTATAGTAAGATGCCAAAGAGTCACTACTTGTCTTCTCTGTGCTACACTGTCTTCCCTTGAGCACATTTTTATAGAATGCCTGTTCTAGGTTAGCCAGTGGGGACACAGGAAATAGCAATTTTCTTTAAGCACGGTTTCTTAATATTAGTACTTTAAAAAAGTAGCATAATTCAGTGAAATAAGCCAAGCGGAGAAAGACAAGTACCAAATAATTTCCCTCGTTTGTGGAGTATAACAACATAGCAAAAATGAAGGAACAAAACAGCAACAGATTCACAGATTCCAAGAAGGGACTAGTGGTTACCAAAGGGGAAGGGTGTGGGAGGGCAGGTGGGGAGGGAGAAGGGGATTCAGGGGTTTTATGATTGGCACACATGGTATTGGGTGGGGGTTAAGGGGGAAGATAGTGTAGCACAGAGAAGGCAAATAGTGATTCTGTGGCATCTTACTATACTGATGGACAGTGACTGCAATGGGATATGGGAGAGACACAATAACAGGGGTGAATGTAGTAACCACCTTGTTTTTTCATGTGAAACCTTCATAAGAGTGTATATCAATAATACCTTAAGAAAAAAGGTAGCATATTGACATCACTGTTGTTAGGCTTACAATGCACAATTTAACATTTTACTAGAATAGGTAGTTACCCTGTCAAGAAATATGTTTAGATAAAACATTTTGAAAAATAGTAGTAATAGAAGAGATAGTCAGTTTTCAATTAAGGTAGCAGTATGTTTTAGAGTGATTTGAGTTTTAGGAAATCATATTAAATAGGATACTGAGGAGGAATAAGTTGGAAACTTGTTATGCTGCTAATCTCAAAAAGAGGTGATATTTTGGCCTAATTTTGGTTTCATCTGCATGGCTGTAATATAACAAAGCCTGAAGGACTGTCCCTGCTCCTGCTCTACTCTGGCTAATCCTCTTAACGCTACCCTTTGGGCACTGAATAAATTACAGCTAATCTACAAACAACAGGAGGATTTAAACAATTACAGCTTTCAAAAGCAAAGAGAAAATGTTTCTAGAGGGATGACAAGTCAGGAATAACGAACACTAGTCTACAATGGCTGGATTATAAAGAAAGATGAAACTGTACATTCGGTCTCTAGTAAATATGTTTTGGTGGAGGGAAAAACCACAGAGATACCCAGTTTATTTTGGTCACTGAAAAATATACCATATTCTGTTACTTAAAATGTTGAAGGAAGAAAGAAGTCCATATCAGGGAAATGACTTAATTGGACCAATGCAGATATCCCTGATGGAGGTATCAGAAATCTTCCTGAGATGGCAAAGATACGGCTGCGTCCAAAAGGAAGACGAGTCACATTAACTTTGACAAGTGGCGTAGAAACTTTTCCAAACCCAGGAAGTGTTCACCCCTGTTGTAATGTCCAGGACTCTGGATGCCTTCCCTATCCACCTCTGCATCAGGGATTTCCGCACTAGCCATAAGGATTCAGTACAAGAGCTAAAACAAACTACTAGAATCCTAGGAAATGGGGATTGCTAACGTTTTGGAACATGTGCTTTTCTCACGTTTGTTAGTCATCTCCACTTCTTTCTTTTTGAATCTTCTCTAAATTACCTATATCTATTCTTTGCCCACTTTCTAATGAGAAATTTGGTTTATTAATCACTTGTTGAAGTGTTCGATCTCTTTATATTCTTAGGATGTTAAACAGATGCCTAACACATAGTTGCAAATAATTTTCTTCTTTTATGCTGAACCTTTTAATAATGCTTATTATATTTTGTTTATAATACATCTTATGAATTTTCATTTTTTATAGACCCATAGCTATTAATAATTTTCTTCATGATTTCTGCCTTTGGTGTCATATATGTTTCTTGCCACTGAGCTTATATAAATATTCATCTATTTTTTTCTAGAGAGATGAATATTAATCTCAAGTTTTTTCAGAATGTTTTCTCAACTTAGTATTTATATTTAACCTTGAAATATATTTGAAATTGCTTTTGAATGAAATGATATAAGCTTCTAATTTATTTGTTAACGGTAGACAATTATCAGACAATTCTCTCATCTATGATTTACAATGTAACCATTATAATATGGTAAATGTCTTTTGGTTTTCTATGGATTGTTCTATTTTTACTGTCTCATGCATGTATTAGAATGTTTAAAATACCTAAAGTTTTAGAAAAGCATTTTAAATATTTGATAATGGATATTGGGCTTTCCTGTTGTTTTTTAATTGCTTTATTGAGGTATAACTAATATATATTAAGCTGCACATATTTAAAGTATAAAATTTGGTAAGTTTGAAATATATCAAGATCCATAAAATCATCACAATGACAATAATTAGCATGCCCCAATCCTGAAAATTTCCCTCGTGTCTCTTCATAATCCTCTTGCTTTCACCACCCAGTTTCCACACCATCTTCCACACAGAACCATTAATCTGTGTTTTCTTCTGTCACTATAGACAGTTTCGAGTTTTCTAGGATTTTATTTCAGAGGAATCATTGAGAATGTAATATCTGGAGAGGTTGTCTGGCCCTTTTTTACTTACCATAGTCATTTTTAGATTCATTATTGTTGCAAAGATGAGTAGTTTATTATTTTTACTACACAGTGCTCTTGTATCTGTATACAATTTGCCTATGTATTCACCTGTTGATAGATATTTGAGTTGTTTCCAGTTAGATATTTAAGTTGTTTCCAGTTTTTGGCCATTAGAAATAAGGTTGCTTTGATATTTGTATACAAGTAGTTCTATGGCTATATGCTTTAATTTCCTTGGATAAACACTTAAGAGAGAAAAATGGCTGGATTGTATGGTTGGTATAAGTTTAACTTTTTCAGAAACTGCTAAAACTATTTCCAAAGTGGTTTTACCATTTTACATTCCTACCATCAGTGTGTATCTTCTTTGTAAAAGGATCTATTTAAATCTTTTGCTCAATTATTTTCATGAGTTGTTTTCCTATTGCTCAATTTTGAGAGCTTTTTATATGTTCTGAGTACAAGTCCTTTATCAGCTATATTATTTATAAATACTTTTGCTCAGTTTGTGAATCATTTGTATATTCTCTTAACATTGTTTTTCACAGTGAATATTTTTAGTTTTAATGAAATCAAAGAAGTATTGGCTACTTTGATTATAAATGTTTTCACATATATTTTCTCCTATAAGTTTTATAGTTTTATGTTCAGTTCTATGACATAGTTTGGATTAATTTTTTAGTATAAATTGTGAACTATAGGCCAAGTTTTGTTTTGCCTATAGTTCCCTATGCCTATGGATTCCCAATTGTTCCAGCATCATTTGCTGAAAAGTCTATCTTTATTCCATTGTACTTGTCAAAAACCTACTAACCATATATGAATGGGTCTATTTGTGGACAATGTTGTGTTCTATTTATATATTTGTCTATCTATGCCAATATCACACTGACTTGACAGCGATAGTGGTTGTACAACAAAGTGAATGTACTAATAACACTGAAGTATACCCTTTAAACATGGCTAAAATGGCCAATTTTCTGTAATGTGTATTTTACTATGGTACAAAAAATTAGTTTGATACCCTTATTAAATTCTTAATATCATTTTTCTCATTTTTTTCAAGAGTATTTTGGAATATAAATTAAAGGAACTATTTTATAGCACTTTTCTCCATCTATCCAACCATATGCCACTTAATTTTAAATGATTTGTAAGGATACAGGATAACTTGGAAATACCTTATCTGTCTGCCTAATTTTACAAACGAAGATTCAGCTTTAAAGATACTATGTGACATATACATGGCAGAATAGGGATAAGAATTTAGAACTCCTGATCCCCAGATTAATATTATTTTCAGTATTAAAGAAGCCTGCTTCACACCAGCAAAAATATGCATATATAGATTATTCATGTTATGGATAAATCCTTTTGATTGAGTTCACATTTCATTCAATCACTTATAAATTATACTTGCTATAACTAACTTAATAAATGAGAAGGGTGAAGAAAATAGAGGGGAGAGGGCTTTATAAAATTAGGTAGGAAAGATAAGATTAACACATATACAGTAAATTCATGTAGGCTTTTCTAGAAGTGGGCTGAAATGTAGTCTCTGAGCCTTCTGGAATTCAAATAAAAGACAGAAACTGGAGTAAAGATGCAAAGTGTCTCTAAGATTGAAATATATATGTGTGTGTGTATGTATATGTATATTTATAACACATTAACATTTATTATGTCATATATGTACATACATATGGTATATAAAGTTGTATGAATATTTATAATATTTCAACATTTATTGTGTGATATATATATGTGTATGTATATATGTATATGTATTTTATATATATATATATATGTAAAGAGAGAGAGATATAAAACTTTAACAAGTGTGCTGGGTCAAACTATTAATAACAATGAGACTTGAAAAATGTTTTCTCTTATGGATCCCAATTAAAGATCCTATATAATACAGAGAACATAATGCATCATTTCCATGTTCTCCAATGTTTTCATATCATGTTCTTTTTTCATTCATCATTCTTATGATTTATAGTGGTTTTATAGCATTTTTTTGTAATAGATGGGTAAACAACATAACTGTAAGTAGTTTCAGTTTTAGAAATTATTACGTCTTTTGGACAGGTAATTTGAAGAAAACAAATGGGGGGATCGCCTCTAATTTTAGCACCCAAGGAAAATAATCATGAAAGTTTATTGCATTTATTCGGTTTTTCATGCATAGGATAATATGGCTATAATTATATGGTACATAAAATTATATATCATGATTCCCAGTGTTTTCTTTTTTCACATAATAGTCCAATATTCCAAACATCTTCTACATAGACATAGTCTCCTTAAACAATTTTTGATGACCCATTAGGTCTCTATACTGAATTTGTTATTTTATGTAATCAATTTCCTATTGTTAGACTAGTGATTGATTACTTCCAGTATTTCAATATTGTACATAACACTGATGAGAACTCAGTAGCTTTTTCTTTTATTAAGGATTATTTCCTTAGAATAGAATAGTGTTAAAATGTATGGATTTTTAAATTATTGATATATATATTGTCAAATTTATTTTCAGAAAGATTATGGTCATTTACAGCCACAACAATAATATTTGAAATTTCCCATACTCCCACATTCTCTGATATTGAATATTAACTTTATTTAATTATCTAGTTTGATAGATAAAATGGTAAATGCATTTCTTTGGATACTAGTGAGACTTAACGTTATTTTTTGTTGTTGTTCCATTAAATGATTATGTATTTTACATTTTTTTCCTTTTAGCTTTTTGGCTTTTATCTGTTGTCATTAGAGTCATCCCTTAACTGTATTATAAATACATATAACAGCACTTCTTTTGACTGATAGTTAACCTATTTAAATTTGGATATATGCTTCAGTTTACATACAAAATTCCTCATTAATACAGCAATAAGTACATTGAATAAGTGAGACTATAAAGTGCAGTCAAAGAGCAACCTTAATCCCCACCCTTGTTGCCCAACACATTCACTCAAAACCATTTATAAGCTGAAATACTGCCTGCCATTTGGGTGAAATTGTGGACAGGAGCCATTAACATTTCTGGTCACTCTGTGACTTCTAGTGCTAAAAGCAGTCTCACATAAATAATTAATATTTGTAATTCCATGTAATCATCAAAATTCTGAATTCCCTTTTATAGTTAAAACTTCTCCTGTATTCCAACTTTGACCTATTCCAGATGAGAAGCTTGCAGAAGGAAAGGAGTACAGATTGACTTGTTTTCTATTTGGGTTGGAGTTGAGGTACATATTACAAATACAGATAATTTAGCAGTATATTTAAAAGTACTGACTTGAGCCAGATCACCTGAAAAGGAATCTCAAGTCTGACATTTACTAACACCATGACCTTAGTAAAACAGTTACTCTTATCAGGTTGTCTGGATTAAATGAGTTAGTATTTAAGCATATATATAATACGTAAAGAATTCCCAGAACTTAATAATGACTACCTATGGAACGCATAGATTTCCTAGCATTTTCCCTTGTAGACATCACCTTTTCTTGCGAGCAAGCCATGCTACTTATCCTCTCTAGGGTTGGACTGGAATATTGAGAGGTAGGAAGAAGTAGTAGAGCAGAAAACATTTGCAATGTAAAGCAATTTGATGTTAGTTTCCTCTGTCCATGGTAAATGTTTACAGCTGACTTTGCTGTCATGGGATCTTTTATTTTAAAGTATAGTTGATACACAGTATTATATCCAAGTATACAACACAGTGGTTCAATAGCTACATATATTAATAAATCCTCACCCTAACTAATGCAGTTACTATTTGTCAACATAGAAAGATGTGATAAAACCATTGGCTATATTCCCCATGTTATACTTTCATCTCCATGACCAACTTATATTATGACTGAGATTTTTCTGCCGCCTTTCCAACTCATCCTCCCCATCTACCTATCCCAGTCCCTCCCCTTGGTAACCACCAGTCACTTCTCAGTGTCTATGAGTCTCCTGCTATTTACTTATTTATTTTGTTTTTAGCTTCAACATGTAAATGAAATCATATGGTATTTGTCTTTCTTTGCTGGCTTATTTCATTTAGCATAAAATCCTCTAAGTCCATCCATGCCGTTGCCAATGGCAGTATTTCTTTCTTTTTTATGGCTGAATAATATTCTACTGTGTGTATGCATCACATCTTCTTTATCCATTCATCTATTGAAGGACACTTAGGATGCTTCCACAACTTGGTTATTGTAAATAATGTGACAGTAAACATAGGGGTGCATATATCTTTTTATATCAGAGATTTTGTTTTCTTTGGGTAAATTCCTAGGAGTACAGTTGCTGGGTTGTGTGGTATTTCTATTTTAAGTTTTTAAGGAACCTCGATACTGCTTTATACAGTGGCTGCACCAATTTACATTCCCACCAACCATGAATATACAATAGGGAAAGGACAATCTCTTCAATAAATGGTGTTGGGAAAACTAGACAACTACATGTAAGAGACTGAAACTGGATCATTGTCTAACCACATATGCAAAAGTAAACCCCAAATGGATTAAAGACCTAAATGTAAGACAAGAAACCATAAAACTCTTAAAAGAAAACATAGGCAAAAATCTCTTGAACATAAGCATGAGCCATTTTTTTCTGAACACATGCCCCTGGAACTACATCAAACTAAAAAGCTTCTCTACAGCAAAAGACACCATCAACAGAATAAAAAGGCAACCTATAGTATGGGAAAATATATTTGTAATGATTTATCTGATAAGGAGTTAGTATCCAAAATATATAAAGAACTCATTCACTTCAACACCAAAAAAACAACCTAATTAAAAAATGGGCAGAGGACTTGAACAGATATTTGTCCAAAGAAATACACATGGCTTTTATGGGATCTTTATGGATTTTCAGGTGAGCATGTAAGCAGGGATCTCTCACTGCACCTTCTTTGATACAGGTAAATACATCTTGTCAACATGATTCTAAAACTCGTTCCAGTCTCTTTCAAGATCTCATTGCTCCTCTTTCTTACCCTTCTGTGGAATAATTATAATGAGCCTAGGTTGGCTTTCTTGCTTGCTTGTCGCATATTTAATCATCACAAACAAATGTATGTGACCTGTTGACCATGAGAGTACAATAACTTCCCAAATTCAGCCCTCTCTTTTTTGGCGTCAGATCATTTTAGTCAGCTACTCACCTATACACATTTTGTTCAACATGTGTCACTGACTAGTCTATCTGGTGTTTCCCAAATTACCAAGGCTGTATCAGCTGTCCAAGTGATCCTACCAATGTCCTTCTTCCTCACTTCATTTGAACTGAGTGCTCCACTTTATCATATAGGCGTAGAATGTGGGAGGGCCATAGCACAAATCCCCCCAAAGAGATTCCCAATTTTCCAGATATTTTCAGTCTCTTGTATGCTGTAGGTAAACATTCAGCTGAAAGTGATAGTTTGGACTGCCTGCTATGCCAGTTACCTGATCTAGCACTTTAACAGGAAGGACTTAACTAAGGGTGATAGTTTGGAGAGACTGGATATACCTGCTTATGTGATCTAGCACTTCAACAAAATAAGGGATACTTAGTTTCTATTTCTTGGGGCCACAGTAAAAAAGATAGGCAGAAGTGCTGTCTACGCTATTCTTTTTTTTCCCCAAGAATTTTATTTTTTATTTTATTTCTTGTTTTTTTAATTTTTATTCTGGTATCATTGATATACAATCTTATGAAGGTTTCACATGAGCAACATCATGGTTACTACATTCACCCATATTATCAAGTCCCCCCCACATGCCCCATTGCAATCAACGTCCATCAGCATAATAAAATTATATTCCTAAACATGGTAAATTAAGGGGAAGCATTATTAAAAGAGAAAAGGGATGTGGTACATATACACAATGGAATATTATTCAGTCACAAAAAATGAAACCCTGCCATGTGCAATACCATGGATGGATCTAGAGGGTATATGCTCAATGAAATAAGCCAGGTGGAGAAAGACAAATACCATATGATTTCACTTATATGTGGGATATAAATACAAAGCAAAACAGAATGAACAAAACAGCAGTAGACTCATAGACACTGAGAAATGAATGGTGGTTACCGTGGAAGAGGGATTGGAGTGAGTGAGTGGGGACAGGGAGAGGGATAAAAGGGCACAAAAATTATGTCATAATAGAAGCTGGTCATAGAGAAGGTACTATAGCATCGAGAATATAGCCAATGATTCTGTAATGTTTTCCTGTGTTGACAGATAGTAACTGCACTAGTAGGGTTGAGGATTTTATAACACAGGTAACTGTTGAATCACTGTGCTGTATACTTGAAACTAATATAAGATTGTATATCAATTTAAAAAATTAAAAGATATTTTTGAAGGATTTAATGAATATTATGGAATTTATTTATCCAGTATTTATTGAACTACCTTCTATTTTCTATGTATAATTAATTAATAGGTAGATATCCCGCTTCTACGAGGCAGACTTACAATGGAATAGTTAACATTTATTGAAATGTTTTATGCCTTATGATATAGGGGGCTAAACTTCTAAAGAACATCATAACTCTGAGCCTTCATAAGGCATTCCTATATTGCTAATCTAGACCTAACTCTGTTCCAGGACCATCAGCATTTAAAGACTGTGTCAAACTACTATTCTATACATAATCACATAATAAATGATACATTTGTATTTGGTATGAACAAGCAAACAAAAATATTAGATACAAGCTTCGTTGTAGGTAACATGAGATAAGGATACAGGTGTTACTTATTCCTCATTTGTATTGATTATAAGCAATCAGTTTCCTGGAAAGGTGGAAAACAAGAGATCTGAGACTCATACAGCTGTTTTGTTGAAATAAAAAAGGTCATTGTTATTGGTTTGTTAAGTATGGTAGACTTTTGCAGACCTGCCATAGGTCAACATGGTTGAGCAATGTCACTGGAGAAAAAGAAATGAGAGTCAAAACTAATAGTGCCATTTAAATACCATCTTATGAGTGAATGTTTGTAGTTACTTAAGTAAAATATATAACATAAATAATTTCAGACAATAGCATTGTTTACACAGACTTTCATTGCCTCATTCTTCTGGTTGTTTAATGGATGTTACAGGACTATAAAGAATGCTCATTCATCTGACAATCTCCCACTATACTGTATTAAACAAAGGATTCAAACAACAGAGATTTTATTTATCATAAATGCTGGCATACATCTTAAGCAAAGAAAGTAAATCTTTTATAATCATTAGCTACTCATTAAATGAATGAAAGAAATTTATCCACAAATACCCTTCCACAACAAACAAGCACTTGATGTTCTCTGAAAAAGCTTTTGTCTTTTAGCCTAAGCTGTTTTTTATCATTTTATTAAAATAATGTCTTGCAAAAATTGAATTCAAACATAAGGAAGTACCAACCATTAATTTATCATATTGTTTGTCCCTGATAGTCCTCTATTAACAACTGAAATTTACACTATGACACTCTCTTTGGCATTTCCAACCATTTGCCTGAGGAAAAGATATATAAATTTCAAGCCTACTGCCTACAACATAGCAAAATAATACTTGGGAGTTAGAATAAATAATAAAATGACCTTGCACCAGCAATGAAAACCTGCATCCAGTTCTAAACTTTGCCAACAAAAAGAAATGTAGAAAAGGAAACAGTATAGAAGTCAGTGAGAGGATGAAAATCACATTCATGAAAAATAACAGACTCGAACTGAAATTCTTAGCTGAGTGAAGAAAATATTGAGGAGTCATGCAATAATGTGAAGTTTTAATACTAAGTTATTTTTAGAAAAAAAACAATGAAAATAGATTTTTACATGTCTTCTGAGGACCAAAACATGATTAGAGGTGTGATTCATACTTTGTAGAAGAAATGTACTCATAATGAGATTGGAATTATTGACACAGTGGGGATTGGGAATTTAGTGCTTAAAAAGAAAATTCACTGTTCTGAGGTGCAAGTACTTCTACTGATAAAAAGGAAGGTAAAACATAAGACAATTCAAGTCAAGGTTTGTTTCTCTTTATGCAAATTTTTCCATGAACTTACATAATTTATTCACTTTTAACAAAGGGCCGCAGTTGCTTTTCTCTTGAAAATTCTTCCACTGTATTTCAAGAAAAACTAATTGTCCATCCAGAACTAAAATATTCATTCTATGTATATTACAGCATGTACATTTATTCCAATATTAGATTAGTTTTCTATACAGAAAGGTGTGTAAGTTACTTGCACGCAACATTTTTTAAAAATGTATATAATACTCTCTTTAACCAGTTAACCATTTTATCAGCAAATGTTACAAGAAATTGTCAAATATCTGATAAAACTGATAATCTGTCATCATTATTAAAATGACTAGTGATCTTGTCTTAAAATCCTAAAAAAGAGTTCTTGCTACACAATTTTTAAATGAATAGTTCTTTTCCTTAACACTTGAATCTCCATTATTACTAAATTATTACTAAATTGTCTTTTTTGATTAGACTAAATCTTATATGCCTCACCAAACCTATCCATTTGATAATATTTTATTTCAGGCATGAACAGTTGTTTAAGGATTATTCAAGCAGAATAGAACTACTCTGGTATTTTTTAAATCTTTTGAAAGGTAAAAAAAAATATTTTTTCTGTTTAAAGACTCAAAAACATTTTAAAGAAAAATCCAGTGACATCTCAGTTAATAAGAATCCAACCAAATAGAATATCAAACCATGTCTGCGAAATTTTCAAAAACAGTGTGGGGCAAATGGAAGTTTTCACCAAAAATTTCCAGAACTTCCCACCTGGCCTTAGTCCATTTACATGGCAATGGATGTTTACCACAGCAGAGCCTCCGGTTGATCCAGGGTTAGGGGTGGAAAGAAAATGTCCATTCTCTCCTCCCCTCCATTCCTGGTATCTAATTGGTCTGGTGCCTGCCAGTCACCAGGGACACGCCCATGGAGTTCCTGCTGGAAGAGGGAGACGGGGAGGAAAGTGTGGGCCGTGGTGGCAAGGGACGGTTGGAGCCGAGGCTGGCTAGTGAACCCGAGTGAGCTGTGAGCAATAAAAGACCTTTCTCTCAACCTGCCCTTCCCCTTGTCCTCCTTTGGTTTCACTGGATTCATAAGGAACTTGCCCCAGGTGGGGAACCCCCTTACTTCTAGAGCTACAAAGAGAAATATTGGTAGGAAATACATCTAAAATCTAGCAATAATATGAGCCACATAAAGTTTGATTCAGACTAAAAGGAATCACATATACCATCTACAGAACACTATAATGAGAACTGATGTTCACATTTAGAGTCCGAAGGTATAAGAATCTCTTCCAAAATTAAGCAATGCTTTTACTATCTTCACCTTACTACTCATTAAGTTAAAAGGAACTAATAAAATTTTGAAACATTTAAAACAGAGTTGCTGAGTAGAAAGCCAACTCAACCAGAAAAATAAGAACTCTGATTAACTAAGTCTGTATTATATCAGAGTTTAACTTAAAAGTAACTTCACATTGTATTTCCATTGCAGGAATAAAGTCTTGGGTCTGGAGTCTCAAATGTTCTTTTGCTTACTATTTATGCTTTGTAAATATTTTCAAAAATTTTAGTCACATACACACAAGCCTGAGAAGAAAGGCTATCAAATATGTCCATTACATGGTCAGGAGCATTATACAGCTGTTTAGACAATGTACAGCAACAGTGGTATCAGACAGTTCTAGAAAGAGTCTCACTCGGTTGCCTGGTCCACCTGTCTCTAGGTTTTCTTGACATCCTTGCCACAGTCTCTGTGCTAAACACAAAAGAATAAATAGCCCTTCTTCTACTTTACCTCCATTCTAGGTTTCTAATTTGTTGGTTGTAATCTATTTTGAAATGAAAACCAAATAACCAGGCTTCATAAAAGTGTATCCTAAATAATTAGATTCATAATAAAAGTTTTATGGTATTTCCAAAACTTAGAAGCTATGAGCCAAATTCATAAGCTTTGCAACAACATCTTTCTTGGCTATTCAGGGTTATTGTTTCCTGTTAATTTAACAAGTTAAAGATCTTTGGTAACATTAAATTAATAACATCTGGCAGAGGACATTATTAGTCTGTGTATTGTAATACAGCTGCTTGTTGGTAGGCTGGTCAATTTCATAAACATAATTTCTGTGGATGGCTTCCTAACTGAAAGCAATTACCTCCAAATAAATAAGATAACCTCTTACAGGTTAAAATAACCTCTTAATTTGTTCATTGACTATATGTTTAGGGATACTAAACTCAAAATTTGCTTGATCATGTTTTTGAATAGGAAGAAAAGAGTATACAAAGAAAGACAGCCATAGAGCCTAAGTTAGAATAGAGGATGAAGAAATTACATTAAACCACTGTAAAAAAATGGCCCAATATTCACATATGTTCATTTTGATTCAAAATCAGGCTATCCATGCAAATCTCTCAAAGTTAAAACCTATGCCACATGGCAAAGATTTGACCAACTCCTGAGCAGGCAATCAGCCAGCCAGCAGATGGATATGAGAAGATCCAGCCCAGGATGCACTTGCTCCATGCTGAGCAGCTGTGAGGTGTATATTAAGGCCATTATACCCTGATGAAAAATTCAAAACATCTGTCTATTTGGGGCTGCTGTTTCACCAACTGGAAGCTTGTACCAGCTACTAAAAATAAATAATATTGGAATGTCTTTTTAGATTATCAAAAAAGAATCTTTCATATTTGAATGTTGAGATGAAGATGATTAGTCTTATTTAGGACACTTTTTTTCCTGATATTTCCAAAGATAATACAGAATACAACTTAATATTTGCTAAGTAGCTTTCATTAATATAATATTCCACTTTGATTAATATAGTGACTGAATCCTGTTCTCAAAAACTATTATTATTAGAAGTAAGCACATTAAAAACTTGACATAACTAATAGTAGATAACTGAATGCATGTACCTCCTAAAGTGTTTCTCAACTATGCCCAGTTTATCCAGTGGTGTTAGGGCCTTTCGAGTTCACCAAATCCACCAAATTAACCAAGATTTTCCAGCTATAGCTACCTACCTATGACTATTAGACTCTGCAGAGGCTGCTCAGAAGACAGTATAGGCAATTAGTTACTGGATTTAGGTAGAACTGACTTAAGCAATCTTCTGTTTTCAAAGTTGAGGAGATAGAGCATCAGGGTAGATAACAGACCCAACTCCAAATTCTATGCTTTTATTACTACTGGGAGCATAAATGAGGTTAGAAATTCATTGGACTCCCCTATGCATATGCCCCAACCAAATCTCTAGCACTTTGCCCCACTGATTGCCGAGTCAATCTACTGTCCCTATCTGATTATGATTTTTAATATTGAAGGAAATTAAAAATATTTCATCTATTAAGAAATGGTGTCCTAGATTAATTAATAACTACAAAGAAGTTTAGTCTTAATGTTTTTGGGTTACCATATAATGTTATAAAATCCTGTTATAGCTATATTCAATGATCTTGACTCTCTCTGTTTTATTTAGGTCTCAGACCATATGAACCACAGCAATTATTTTCTTCCCATCAGCTGGCAAGTAATTTGGTGAGTGATAGTATGAAGCTAAAATGGATATTCACACACTTCAGATTCAGCAGCTACCCAGAGATACTGTCTGAACCATCCCCTCACTATTTCAGTAATTATGCTGCTGTAATTCTTAGGCACAATGAAACTTTCCATGCAATATTCATTTCATAGTCCTCAACACTGATGACCAACTATTCCAGGTGGTCATTTTCCAATCTTTCTCCAGGCTTCTCATCCCAATGACTGGGGGACAATATTAAGATGGTCCATAATGAGAAAAGTGAGAAAGTAAGAAGGTGAAAATGTAGAAAACATTGAACCTCCTTTCTTCTTCTTCACAACTGCAAATACCCCTGCTGCACACCCCTCACTCACTTCCACACACAAAGAAACAGAGCATGAGTATTCGGGGTTGATACAGAGATGTCTGTTTATGCTGATAGCTTCACAGCTATAAACTGAGAGATTCGCAAGAGCTCTCCAGCTCTGTTGCCAGATGAATATTTCTAGACAATGGGTAGAATATGAGACACTACTGAGTAATCAGTAAGAAAGTATGGACAATGAGTTACTGTATTTAGGTAGGACTGACTTAAGCAATACCTACTTTCAAAGTGAGGAGATGGAACATCGGGGTAGATAATAGGTCCTGGAGAGACCTCCTGAGAAGACTTGAGAAGAATGAAGTAAGATTCACATAAGATCCAGGCAACGAAGGACAGTAAAATCCTACTAATAATAGCAGTTGCTGCAAGATGGCAGCTATTTCAGAGGCAAATATTTCAAGAGTCTGAAGTGCAATACTGACTAGCAAATGATTGGCTTCTTCAAAATTTATACTCAGGAATTACCTGGACAACTTTAAGTTCTAGGAAGGAGACTCAGGAATCATGATAGAAATCTGGATAGGCATGGATGACTGGTAGCCTTAATCCAGGCCCAAATTATTTTGGGATTGAAGGAGTTATTCCAGGATAGAATCAGTCGTAACTCCCTACTTATAGTTGAAAATGACAGATTAGCTGATACAAAAGTCTGAAATTAAACTCACTCCCTGGAGAGGTTAAACTCTGAGCTAACAAACTCAGTCATAATTTTAGGTCATCTGCCCACTTGGGCAGAACATAATTTTCTAGAGGTATAACAACAGGTAAGTATTTGGCCAGAGAGGATCTCAAAAAAAAAAAAAAAAAAAAAGGGAAGTTCTTTTCAAAAATATAGCATTTAGAGATTTAAATATACATTAATGTAGTCATAAAATATTGACTGAAAAATGACAGTGGTCCAGCTGTTTGGATCAAGAATGGGCTTGATTCCCTACAAAGTAACCTGAAGAGGACAAGCAGTTCTCAGTTCACCAGATGGCTTTCACTTGAAAACAAACAGAACAATAAAGGACTCCAGAACTGTGACACCAAATAGGCACCAAGGGACCAAGCAAGTGATCATAATGTAAAACTTAAAGCCAAATCTCACATTGCTAAACTTTTCATAAACCCCTTGATACTGGTTCTAGAAACTTGGTGATGCTAATGTGGGAAAATTAAACAGGTCCACTGATCTCATTTGTTACAAATATATTATAAAGGCTGGAAACAAGACAGAGTGTAATATTAAAGATCACCATTATCATGAACAAAATTGTAGTTACAGGTGCTTCTCAGAAAGCTTTTCCTACCATTTGAGTCAAGAGTCATCACTGAGTTCTTTCTATATTCAGTGAATGATACTAAGTCCTGGGGCACTATGATGCTGCATGAGTTTGTCAGATATATTATAATTAGAAAACTCACTAGAGTTTGGAAAAAATGAAGAAGATTATGTAGCAGAACATTTAGCATATTAAATTAGATTTTTTTAATTTCCTTGAACATTTAGATATAATGAAAAGGTGTAACTATTTACTTTGTAAACATATTCCAATATATTAAAAATAAAAACTCAAAGATGCATTTTATAAAACATCAATTTATACCCATCTTTTTAAGAATATGTGGATGGTATAATGTGAGATGCTTTTGATTTTACACTTAGATTTCACAGAATGCCAGTCTTTAAAACCTATACACATAAATTTAAAAATAAAATTCTCTGGGCTTGTATAATTTTCACAATTAAAGGAACTTCAACTTCAGGTAATTGTTCTGTTACTATTGAATAGTAACTGCTTCTTCAAACATTGCCTGATGGACAAACTCAATTCAAAATAATACTATTTTGAAATTACTAGGCTTTTTTCTAAGAATTGGGTGAATTTTCCCCAGCAGGATCAATCTTATAAATTTCCTCACATATAAATCTCTTTGATTACTTATTTTTCCCTAGGTGGTAGAGAATAACTTCATGGGGTGTGTTTGAATATTTTCACACCAGGTCTCCATCACACTCCTTGAGTATTTGACTCTATAGCCTCAGCTCTGGATTCCAACACTGCACTGCCCTCATATGAGACAGATTCCTGAAGAAAATGGAAAATCCAGTTTCCTAACACTAGAGAAGCAATAATGTGTATATAAACATATGCACATATGTTTGCATAAGGTATAAATGTTAGATATGTGGTGTGGTATGTTTACATAACATATATAAACTTCACTTATTAATGGTTACATATCCACGAAGTGTAGGAACTATCTTTGTGCAAATTCAGTGTAGTTTTTTTTTTTTTTAGTAAGCAGATTCACTGTTTGCCCCATCATCGGTGATAAGCCTCCCTAAAAAATGTGGCCTTGACCAATGTTAACAAGCTAGCACAATTCTTCAAATGGAATCCTTTGTGCCCATCAATGACAGAATGTGTAGGAAATTTGTTTCACAGCTCAGAGAATTTCTGTGTCATCTTGACTTCCATGTCTCCAGATTCTTTATTCTGCCTTTCAAATTGCTTTGCTTATACCTTATTGCAGCCCAGTAAATGAATTAAGTTTCTCAGTTAGGCTCAAAAGATCTATTATAATGTAACCTTTTCTCATCTTATCTTAATTTTGTAGGGCTAGACTACACTTATTCATTGCTGAGGTCTTATCAAGAGATTTTTCACCTTTTCCAAGGGATAGTGAGATGTGCATTTTATGAGATGTGGACAATAGTAATGGGAATAAGTATTATTTTATTAGCCCAGAGCTTGCATGGAGATTACATTGTATTTCTAATTGTTCTGACTTTAACTTTGGATTTAAATGTTTCTTTTATTTCACAATGCTTTTTTTTAGATATATAAATTGGGTTAATATTCTATTATATAGTTTCATCCACATAATCAAGCTTCAATGGGATATGATGATCAAACATGTATTCTTCCTTTTTTCATCTACTGTCTTTCCTTTTGTTAGTTCTCTGTAATTTGGTGTCTTCTGAAGTTGAGCTAGATAAGGATTGAAACTGCTGCTTATCTAATATAATTCACTGGAAACTCTGATAAGTTTTGGTGAGAGTGGAAATAATTATCTATGGAAAAAGAGGTTTGAAAGTTATCAAATATACCTCCCCTTAGTACCCAAGCACTTTTTGCTTCTTACTTTCATTGATAATTTTCACCATTGCAAATTAGTAAATTTTAAATACATAATTCTTTCTTTTTCTATCATTGCTTTAAAAGCTACTGTAACTTGGATACTTATCACTTCTGACTCCTTAACTCAAAATATTTAACAGGTTTTCACATTAAAAAATTAGTTTTAAATATAATGTATAAGTCATACTTATTACAACTGATGCTTAGATATATAACAATTAAATAGGTAAAATCTAATTTTACTAGTCCACTTTACAGATTGTAATGATTATTCCTCCAAAAATTAAAGAAAACATATATTATATTTGCTACATAATTTTAGAGCTATCTTTGAGCTCTATCGTTGTTAGCCCAGGAAATTTCTTCTCTACGTAGCACTATAGTCTTAAATGGCTGTTGAATTCCAGAAATCCTGTCTGAATTCTGAGTATTGATGGGTTGGAGAGGGTACCAAAATAGCACATATGCCAACTGTGTGGCACCATTCTTAATAGACTTTCATTAAAGTACCACCCTATAATTTCTACTTATATGTTACTGTACACCTTGAACTACAAGAAAAGCTGGAATTTGACATTTACACTGGGCACATTGTTCCCAAGAATAAAGTCTTGGGAATGTTCATGTAAAAGTAACGAGAAGACTCTGCCTCAGGGAACTGGTTTTTATTTACTGGTAACTTGAGATATTGAAGGACTTGAAACAGTGACTTGAGAAACTTCTATCAAGTAGCATTAAGGGAAAGAATATAGTTGACAGCTATTACCCCAAGTCAGGTACTATACTTCATTGTTTTAGATTTCTCTGCATTACTGTGATTTATTACTCTCCACCATTTAAGCATCTTTAATGTAACTGACAGGAAAACTTTATTAACTTTCATTTAATTAACCTTACTGATGATAAAAAATGTTTCTCTCCCTTCATTATAATTTAATTACAGTTAGATAATAAAGTTCACTCTGATTTTTGGTTTTTCATGCCAACACAATTCAGTTATTAATAAATTTCTAATAATACATATTCTAAACTAAAGTATAACTTTCAACAATTTTATAATTTGAGTCAGTGATTTAAAGTGTTTATCCTTGTTTTGTCATTATTACATTACTCACTAATTAACAATCTTTAGGTCACCAATATATTTACTACTAATAATAAGTTGTTATTAATAACAAAAGCTATCATTTGTTGCTTGTTTACTATATGCCAGACATTTTGTCATTAATTTTTATGAAAATCTTATGGGAGTAGTATTATTAGCACGATCATATAAGTGAAACTGAAGTTTAGAGAGGTCAAGTAGTCTGCCCATGGATATACACCTAGAATTGGGACCAAGTTCCAAGGACAGGCAGGCCCATACTGAAACAGCACATGATTGATACAAGTTCTGATGGTATTAACCCCCTAGCCCAAGTCTAGAATCACTATCTCCAGGTTTCTTGTGACATTAAAAAAAATAATAATTACTGTCCAGGTCATATTGTCATGATATCTTATAATTTATAGCATGCTAAAACATATATAAACATCTGTGGGCAAAATATATTCTTTATAGTATGCAGGATAAAAAGTACATTTACAGAATAGTATAAAGCAACAGTTTTTATTATAAATTTTGTAAGAACTGAATAAATATTAGGTCAGTTTACTAAATCATAATATTCTCAAGACAAAAATGACTACTACACTTGAACATATTTCAATAAAGTGTCTTTGTAATTTTTATATTTGTTCATATTAAGTATTTTATAAAATTATAGGTATTACTTATGCTTTAAAATTAGAGTGTGATGGTACTAATCAAGTAGTTACATTTTTCATTAATTTCAATGCATATCATCAGTTTTCTGACATCTTTATTACCTTCATTCTTATTTTGATTTGTCAATCACCAATCACAACATAAATGTCTTTTGAGCCTTTTTTAATGTAAATTCTAGATGGTAACTGAACTGAATACAAACAATTCTGGGATCACAATTACTTTTTACTCAAAGATGAAAAACAGTGTTTCATCTAGAAACACTGTGTTGTCATTTATTGTTTTAAAATGTTCTGTCTGCCTTTATTTTATTTTACATCAAGTAAACTATTTTTAATTTGGGATTTCTTAGAAGTCTTTACTTTTGCTTATGGATGTTTATGTGTATTCTTTTTCTTCTAATTATCTTGTAACACAGTGAACACTGTCCAGAATCTTTCTGGTCTTAGTGAGATTTGGAATATGTTCACATTGTTAGTTTTTCTATTAACATTATCTTACTTTTAATTCCTCTTTCATATGCTCATTTTACTTATTATATAGTAGCTAATATTTATGATAGCATTTTCATGATTTCTTCTTCATTGTGTACAATTTTCACTCTACTCTCAGTCACTATTTTTTCTCCACTTTATATGTATTCTGGAAGTGTTTCCCAAGTTTATTTGTGTATTGTTAGACTGCTATTTACTGCCTCAAATTTTAGCTTCTGCATTGTTAGTTTCATTATTCTTTCTCATTATCTAATCTTGGTTTCCTTTTGTTTTGCCCTTCTGTGGTTTAAGAATAGGGAGGTGTTGTACATAGCGGGTAAGCATAAGATTCTGGAGCTATCTGCACTTCCTAGTTGTATTCTAGGAATTTCTCTGTACACAAATTCCTCATCTGTAAAACATAAAGGTAATAGCAATTTCATCAAGATTAGCTGGAGATAAATTAGTTAATAATGTAAAGTTACTAGAAGAGTGCCTGCCACATATTGCTATATAAATGTTATGTTACTACTGACACAACATATCCCACCTCTGTATAAGAAAACTACATTGTTCACAATTAATACTTAGTTATGTTTCCTTAAATAATTATTCTTGAGAAAGACATTTTTAATGGGGTTTTTCGATATTACTTATTTTTTTTAGTTGGAGAAAGTTTTCATTATGACTCATGAGCCAAGAATTTACCTATTGTAAAGAGAGCTTTAACCACCATGGATTTGGAAGACATAAGAAGACATAAATCTCTAAGTCCTTTTATGAAATACAACCATAGATTAAGAATAGAGTAAGATTCTCCATAAAAGGACCAGATCTTACAGTTCTAAGTCAGGTCTCATAATATACATGCTTCTTTTTTATATGCTCAAATAAACCCACAACTATTCTCCTAAGTACTGATTTTCTCTTTCTTGGAGCTTAAACATTCATATTTGGAGATGATGATGATGTGATGATGATGAAGAGAAAGAAGGAGAAGGAGGAGGAGGAGGCAAAAGAGGAGGAGAAGAAGGAGAAGGAAAAGGAAGAGGAGGAGAAGAAAACAGTAATAATACATTTTCAGCAATGATAAGGGCTGTAAAAATATAAAACCAGGATTGGAACATGGAATTACTCTAGGGGCAGAGTTGACTGCTTTAGAAAATATGGTCATTAAAAAATGTCTTGAAGAAGCATCAGATGAGGAAAGAACTGAATAACAAGAAGTCAAATCATGGAAACATCTCAAGTGGGCCATTCAATTTCTGTGTGAGAATAAGTCTGCTGGGCTCCAAAAAGCGAAAGAAAGACAGTATGGCTATAAAAATGGTCAAGGGAGAGACTTGTTTTAAGGTTAAATGATGTAAAAAATAGGAAATCATGTAGCAAATTTTAGATAAAGACAAAAATATATGTATTTTGAAAGCCTATAAGGAATTTGATGAAGGATATAATGATTACACTTATTATATGGAAACTTGATTATAAGTATGAATATAGAAGCATGGGAAAACACTAATAACATTACTGCTTCTTGAAATGAAGGGTGGTAATGCAGATGGGTGGTGACAGTAAAAATATTGGAGGACAAATTATGAGCCTATAGGAATACAAACAGAAGTGATATGGGAGGTGAAGGAGAGGAGCAAGGTGGACTGACATATAAACAGAAAAACATACATATAGATATATGTATATATAAATAAGTGTACATATGTACACACACACATATGTCTTATTAACAGATATCCATGCTCCTTTTAAAAATTCTTATCAAGCTCTATAAGGAACCCTAAACACAGGAGGTGTAACAGTTTAAGTAAGAGATGACTAAGACCTAAAACAAGCTGAGGACAGGAAGAACTGAGGGTAAAATACAAATGTGAGAGAAACTACAAAAAAAATCAGAAAATAGTGATTGTTTATACTGGGGACTGATTAGATGGAAGAATAAAAACAAAAGTTAGTCCAAGATTTAGAGGCTGTATGCTTTGAAGAATAGTGTTATTATCAAAACAAAGAGGCAGGAGTGGGTGCCAGTTTGGGAGAGAAGGCCATGAGTCTTTTTCAGACATACTGTATTTGAAATCATGGAAACATAAGTAAGTGGAAATGCCTAGTGTTCTTTGCAAACATGGCACCATCTCTCAAGAGAGAATGAGATTATAGATGTAGATTGGAAAGTACCTGCCTAGAGGTAATGGCTGAAGCTGGATAAATGAACAAAGTCCATACAGGAGAGACTAGGAAAAGGATCAGAGAAAAAAGAGATTTCTAAAAGTACTCTGCTTTTCCTTTTCCATTCCATTTTATGTGGTCATAAACATCTAATAGAAAATAAAGGAACAAATCTGGTACAGATTAGCCATGTTTAAATTCTTGCTTCTAATATTTGATTAGAGTATAACTACCATGAAATTCATGTTCTTTGTAAGTAAGGATAACACAAGATATGTGAATGGATTTTTCTTGATAACCTTAATATAGGCAAACTGTGTTTTAGATTTTTCTTTTTTTTTTAAACATTTATATTCAGTGTAACTCCTTTAAAGGCCACTTCCCTGTGATACCAATTTGTAAAGGGGGAACTAAATTGGTGTGCGAAATATGATATGAACTATTATTATTTTTCTCAAAATGAAAGGAAATGAACCTGTATAATCTCTATCTGCCAGAAGGAATTTAAATATGTGTTCTTTGTGGAGTAAATTCCAAAATCCTTTGTGAGCTTGCCTTCTTCAACTGCTTTGGAAAAAATTGTTAGCTACCCCTCTTAGGTTTATGTTTTTCAATAATACTGTGTTCAAGACACATCATTCTCAAGAATGATGGTGCTGAAAGAAATCAATAGAGATAACCTCTTCTATATGCTATCTTCTAAGCTGAAATCTATCAGATAAGTGTTTACCGTGTGTATCTCAAATTTCAAAGCACATCAGACCCCTTCAGGGTGCTCCTTAAAAATAGAATTCTAGGGTTTTTCCCCCAGAGAACCTGTGTCAGAAGCTTCGAATTAGGCAGGACTCTGCAATTATCACAAACACCTCAGTTGATACTGATATATCTGCTGCATCGCAGTCTACTAAACGTTGATTTATCACATCTTCAGAAGTTGCCTAACATTGTATTTAGTGACATAACTAATATACCTAAATAAGTGATTTTGTTTGATTATCAATTCTGCCAAGATTTTCTCCTTAAATTGGAGAGGAGAGACTTAGGCTAGATTAAGGCTTCTAGGTGAACAAATTTTAGATTAATTTAAAGTGAGAGGATTTGCTCTTTGTTTAAGATAGGTACTAAATAACCTTCATCTTTATAGGACAAATGAATTTAATTTCTTCATCACCAATTCATTATTTTCAATCATTTAATTTCTCAAAATTTCTACTTTCATGATTACTACAATGGTTGAATGATTTGTCATTGCATTACTTTTAACCTCTACAGCACTGCTTTTCATGTCTGATCTTATATTTTAAAGTTGCAAACATGAGATCATCTCAATAATGATTAGTCTCAAATGATTATTACCTATAATTCTTACCTATTTTCTTAAATCAAGATGATATATATATATAGCACATATTCATATAATACATATATATTACATATACACATAATATATATGTATTTATGTATATTATTTAAAGTAACAGCAATTTTTTCCAATCAACATTCATAAACTTATCATTTATTACCAAAGACTTAGGCCATGTTAAGATTTTGTCTTCATTAGTTTTAAAATACTCAATAATTATTACAATAAATAGAATGGAAAAAGAAGAATATCAAACTCCTAGAAGACTTTTCCTTAAGACTTTTTAAAAGTCTTTTTAGAAATCTATTATTTCAAGGAATTCTGTAAGATGGTGTGTAGGAAGATCCTGAATTTACCTCCCCCAGACACACCAAACCTACAGCTACATTTCCCCCTGAAAAATATCTGAAAACTAGATGAATTGCTACTCTACAAGTAGGAATCTTTTTTGAAATGTACTGAGATTGGTAGTAAAGGCAAAGACACATTCTCACCAAAAATACCACCCACAGCATGGCAATACATGGCAAGGATGGATCTCACCAGTCCGGTACTTCTCCCAAAGAGCAAGGGGTTGGTGCCCCACATCAGGCACCACAACCCCTGGGATCTGCTGTGGAATGACAAACCCCCTGAACAACTAGTTTAGAAAACCAATATGGCTGATGTCCAAGGGACACAAAGTGCTATAGGAAACTGAGATTCCCCTTTTAAAGGGCTCATGTGTGGCCTCATTCACCCAGAGACCCAGTGAAAACACAGCAGTTTAGAAAGTGGCCAGACCATATGTGATGGACATTCATTTGCTAATCTAAAAATATTTGCTGGATGGGAAGGGGATGGTTGAAACTCTCACTGGAGACTGAGGGGCTGGCAGCCACCATTTCTACACTTTCCACCTATTCTGCTAGCACAGGTGGGTGAGTTCAGACACAGCACCCTCCCACCACCTTGCTAAGACAGGCAAGCAGTCTTGGCACTATTATGCTGCATTGCTAAAGCCTGCAAATATAAGATGTCAAGACATTTTCACGCTGCCTTTCTGAAGCTAGCAAGTATGCCCCACCTGTTATACCCTCTAGCAGCCTCGCTAAACCCAGTGGGCATGCACAGTCCACACAGGGGATGCCCCTTGGTCACCTTGCTCTGGTGGCCAAAAGAGCTAAGCTCCCTGGAAATGTAACAAGGAGAAAGGCATTTCCTGGCAGGCCACCACCCCCAGGCCAGTGCACAGAGAGCATGTTACTAGTGGGCCATAGGAGAAACCAAAATATACACAGAAATAAAGAAAACAGAATTACAACAAACCAAAATCTATGGGATACAGCAAAAGTGATTCTAAGAGTAAAGTTCGTAGCAATATAGGCCTACCTCAAGAAACAAGAGATATCTTAAATAATCAAATTAACTTTTCACCTAACTAAACTAGAGAAAGAAGAACAAACAAAGCCCAAAGTTATTAGAAGGAAGGAAATAACAAAGATCAAAGCAGAAATAAATGAAATAAAGACTAAAAAGAAAATAGAAAAGATAAAGGAAAATAAGAGCTGATTCTTTGAAAAGATAAAAAGACAAAACGACAGCTAGATTCACCATGAAAAAAGATAGAGGGCTGAAATAAATAAAATCAGAAGTGAAAGAGGAAAAGTAATAACAGATGCCAAAGAAATACAAAAGAGAGTGCTATGAACAATTATATCACAACAAATTGGACAATCTAGAAGAAATGGAAAAATTCCTAAATTGTGCAATCTTCCTTAACTGAATCATGAGGAAACAGAAAATCTAGTAGGCTGATTAGTAGTAAGGAGATTGAATCAGTAATCAAATACATCCCCAAAACAAAAGTCTGGGATGGCTTCACTGACAAATTCTATCAAACATTCAAAGGATATTGAATACCTATCCTCTCAAACTCTTCCAAAAAATTGAAGAGGAGGGAACACCACCAAACTCATTTTAAGAGGGCAGCATTACCCTACTACCAAAACCAGGTAATGATGCTCCAAAAAATTAAATTACAGGTGAACCTTGATGCAAAAATCCTCAAGAAGAGGAGATCGAGCCAAGATGGCGGCGTGAGTAGAGCAGCGGAAATCTCCTTCCAAAACCACATATATCTGTGAAAATATAACGAAGACAACTCTTCCTAGAATAAAGACCAGAGGACACAGGACAACATCCAGACCACATCCACACCTGCAAGAACCCAGTGCCTCGTAAAGGGGGTAATATACAAGCCCCGGCCCCGTGGGACCCGAGCGCCCCTCCCCCCAGCTCCCGGAGGGAGAAGAGTAGGCAGAGCGGGAGGGAGACGGAGCCCAGGACTGCCGAACACCCAGCCCCAGCCATCCAGGCCAGAGCGCAGACACAGTGCGTGCACGGGGCTCTGGATACTAAGGAAACAGGGCAGCAAGAACAGTGAGCGGATACCGGAGGTCTGGCGCCAGAGGACATAAGAAAAGCGAGCGGCCATTTTTATTTTTTTTGCTGTTTTGTTTTGGCGAACGCTTTTTGGAAATCTTAAAGGGATAGGGACACCAATACTAGGGAAACAGGGCAGCAAGACCAGTGATCAGATGCCTGAGGTTGGCGCCGGAGAAAGAAGAAAAAATGGCGGCCATTATTAATTTATTTATATTTTTTAATTTATAAAATTTTTTTTTGGGGGGGGGTCGTTGTTTTGTTTTCGCGGGTGCTTTTTGGAAGTCTTAAAGGGGCAGGGCAGGACACTTAATCCAGAGGTAGGGAATCTGGGGATCACTGGGCACCCGAATCCCCTGGGATGCAGGGAGCACGGAGGCCCCTTACGGAGATAAATAGCCTCCCGGCCGCTCCCCCTCCAACGCGACTCCACCACTTTGGAGCACCTGCCCGAGCCAGGCCAGGCCCGGCCCACAGCAACAGCGGAGATAAACTCCATAGCAGACGGGCAAGAAGCAGAAGCCCTGTCTGTGCACAGCTACCCAGCAAAAGCCACTAGAGGTCGCTGTTCTCCCAGGAGAGGAAGGCCACAAACCAACAAGAAGGGAAGTTCTTCCAGCCATCACTAGTCCCAGCTCTGCAAACTATTCCTACCACCATGAAAAGGCAAAACTACAGGCAAAGTTCACAGAGACAACACCAGAGAAAGAGACAGACCTAACCAGTCTTCCTGACAAAGAATTCAAAATAAGAATCATAAACATGCTGACAGAGATGCAGAGAAATACGCAAGAGATATGGGATGAAGTCCAGAGGGAGATCACAGATGCCAGAAAGGAGATTACAGAAATGAAACAAACTCTGGAAGGGTTTATAAGCAGAATGGATAGGATGCAAGAGACCATTGATGGAATTGAAACCAGAGAACAGGAATGCATAGAAGCTGACATAGAGAGAGATAAAAGGATCTCCAGGAATGAAACAATATTAAGAGAACTGTGTGACCAATCCAAAAGGAACAATATCCGTATTATAGGGGTACCAGAAGAAGAAGAGAGAGGAAAAGGAATGGAAAGTATCTGGGAAGAAATAATTGCTGAAAACTTCCCCAAACTGGGGGAGGAAATAATCAAACAGACCACGGAAATACACAGAACCCCCAACAGAAAGAATCCAAGGAGGACAACACCAAGACACATAATAATTAAAATGGCAAAGATCAAGGACAAGGAAAGAGTTTTAAAGGCAGCTAAAGAGAAAAAGGTCACCTATAAAGGAAAACCGATCAGGCTAACATCAGACTTCTCGACAGAAACCCTAGAGGCCAGAAGAGAATGGCATGATATATTTGATGCAATGAAACAGAAGGGCCTTGAACCAAGGATACTGTATCCAACATGAGTATCATTTAAATATGATGGCGGGATTAAACAATTCCCAGACAAACAAAAGCTGAGGGAATTTGCTTCACACAAACCACCTCTACAGGACATCTTACATGGACTGCTCTAGATGGGACCACTCCTAGAAAGAGCACAGAACAAAACACCCAACATATGAAGAATGGAGGAGGAGGAATAAGAAGGGAGAGAAGAAAAGAATCTCCAGACAGTGTATATAACAGCTCAATAAGCGAGCTAAGTTAGGCAGTAAGATACTAAAGAGGCTAACCTTGAACCTTTGGTAACCACAAATTTAAAGCCTGCAATGGCAATAAGTACATATCTTTCAATAGTCACCCTAAATGTTAATGGGCTGAATGCACCAATCAAAAGACACAGAGTAATAGAATGGATAAAAAAGCAAGACCCATCTATATGCTGCTTACAAGAAACTCACCTCAAACCCAAAGACATGTACAGACTAAAACTGAAGGGATGGAAAAACATATTTCAGACAAACAACAGCGAGAAGAAAGCAGGGGTTGCAGTACTAATATCAGACAAAATAGACTTCAAAATAAAGAAAGTAACAAGAGATAAAGAAGGACACTACATAATGATAAAGGGCTCAGTCCAACAAGAGTATATAACCATTCTAAATATATATGCACCCAACACAGGAGCACCAGCATATGTGAAACAAATACTAACAGAACTAAAGGGGGAAATAGACTGCAATGCATTCATTCTAGGAGACTTCAACACACCACTCCCCCCAAAGGATAGATCCACCGGGCAAAAAATAAGTAAGAACATGGAAGCACTGAACAACACAGTAGAGCAGATGGACCTAATAGACATCTATAGAACTCTACATCCAAAAGCAACAGGATACATACTCTTCTCAAGTGCACATGGAACATTCTACAGAATAGACCACGTACTAGGCCACAAAAAGAGCCTAAGTAAATTCCAAAAGATTGGAATCCTACCAACCAAATTTTCAGACCACAAAGGCATAAAACTAGAAGTAAACTGTACAAAGAAAGCAAAAAGGCTCACAAACACATGGAGGCTTAACAACACGCTCCTAAATAATCAATGCATCAATGACCAAATCAAAATGGAGATCCAGCAATATATAGAAACAAATGACAACAACAACACTAAGCCACAACTTCTGAGGGACACAGCAAAAGCAGTCTTAAGAGGAAAGTATATAGCAATCGAAGCATATTTAAAAAAGGAAGAACAACCCCAAATGAATGGTCTAATGTCACAATTATCGAAATTGGAAAAAGAAGAACATATGAGGCCTAAGGTCAGCAGAAGGAGGGACATAATAAAGATCAGAGAAGAAATAAATAAAATTGAGAAGAATAAAACAATAGCAAAAATCAGTGAAACCAAGAGCTGGTTCTTTGAGAAAATAAACAAAAAAGATAAGCCTCTAGCCAGATTTATTAAGAGGAAAAGAGAGTCCACACAAATCAACAGTATCAGAAACGAGAAAGGAAAAATCATGACGGATCCCACAGAAATACAAAGAATTATTAGAGAATACTATGAAAACGTATATGCTAACAAGCTGGGAAACCTAGGAGAAATGGACAACTTCCTAGAAAAATACAACCTTCCAAGACTGACCCAAAAAGAAAATCTAAACAGACCAATTACCAGCAACGAAATTGAAGCGGTAATCAAAAAACCACCAAAGAACAAAACCCCTGGGCCAGATGGATTTACCTCAGAATTTTATCAGACATACAGGGAAGACATAATACCCATTCTCCTTAAAGATTTCCAAAAAATAGAAGAGGAGGGGATACTCCCAAACTCATTCTATAAAGCTAACATCACCCTAATACCAAAACCAGGCAAAGACACCACCAAAAAAGAAAACTGCAGACCAATATCCCTAATGAACATAGATGCAAAAATACTCAACAAAATATTAGCAAACCGAATTCAAAAATACATCAAAAGGATCATACACCATGACCAAGTGGGATTCATCCCAGGGATGCAAGGATGGCACAACATTCGAAAGTCTATCAACATCATGCACCACATCAACAAAAAGAAAGACAAAAAACACATGATCATCTCCATAGATGCTGAAAAAGCATTTGACAAAGTTCAACATTCATTCATGATAAAAACTCTCAGCAAAATGGGAATAGAGGGCAAGTACCTCAACATAATAAAGGCCATCTATGATAAAACCACAACAACATTATATTGAACAGCGAGAAGCTGAAAGCTTTTCCTCTGAGATCGGGAACTAGACAGGGATGCCCACTCTCCCCTGTTATTTAACATAGTACTGGAGGTCCTAGCCACGGCAATCAGACAAAACAAAAAAATACAAGGAATCCAGATTGGTAAAGAAGAAGTTAAACTGTCACTATTTGCAGATGATATGATACTGTACATAAAAAACCCTAAAGACTCAATCCCAAAACTACTAGAACTGATATCGGAATACAGCAAAGTTGCAGGATACAAAATCAACATACAGAAATCTGTGGCTTTCCTATACACTAACAATGAACCAACAGAAAGAGAAATCAGGAAAACAACTCCATTCACAATTGCATCAAAAAAAATAAAATACCTAGGAATAAACCTAACCAAAGAAGTGAAAGACTTATACTCTGAAAACTACAAGTCACTCTTAAGAGAAATTAAAGGGGACACTAACAGATGGAAACTCATTCCATGCTCGTGGCTAGGAAGAATTAATATCGTCAAAATGGCCATCCTGCCCAAAGCAATATACAGATTTGATGCAATCCCTATGAAACTACCAGCAACATTCTTCAATGAACTGGAACAAATAATTAAAAAATTCATATGAAACACCAAAGACCCTGAAGAGCCAAAGCAATCCTGAGAAAGAAGAATGAAGTAGGGGGGATCTCACTCCCCAACTTCAAGCTCTACTATAAAGCCATAGTATTCAAGGCAATTTGGTACTGGCACACTAGCAGAGCCACAGACCAATGGAACAGACTAGAGAATCCAGACATTAACCGAGACATATATGGTCAATTAATATTTGATAAAGGAGCCATGGACATACAATGGCGAAATGACAGTCTCTTCAACAGATGGTGCTGGCAAAACTGGACAGCTACATGTAGGAGAATGAAACTGGACCATTGTCTAACCCCATATATAAAAGTAAACTCAAAATGGAACAAAGACCTGAATGTAAGTCATGAAACCATTAAACTCTTGGAAGTAAACATAGGCAAAAACCTCTTAGACATAAACATGAGTGACCTCTTCTTGAACATATCTTCCCGGGCAAGGAAAACAACAGCAAAAATGAACAAGTGGGACTATATTAAGCTGAAAAGCTTCTGTACAGCAAAAGACACCATCAATAGAACAAAAAGGAACCCTACAGTATGGGAGAATATATTTGAAAATGACACATGCGATAAAGGCTTGATGTCCAGAATATATAAAGAGCTCACACGCCTCAACAAACAAAAAACAAATAACCCAATTAAAAAATGGGCAGAGGAACTGAACAGACAGTTCTCCAAAACAGAAATACAGATGGCCAACAGACACATGAAAAGATGCTCCACATCGCTAATTATCAGAGAAATGCAAATTAAAACTACAATGAGGTATCACCTCACACCAGTAAGGATGGCTGCCATCCAAAAGACAAACAACAACAAATGTTGGCGAGGCAGTGGAGAAAGGTGAACCCTCCTACACTGCTGGTGGGAATGTAAATTAGTTCAACCATTGTGGAAAGCAGTATGGAGATACATCAAAATGCTCAAAACAGACTTACCATTTGACCCAGGAATTGCACTCCTAGGAATTTACCCTAAGAATGCAGCAATCAAGTTTGAGAAAGACCAGTGCACCCCTATGTTTATCGCAGCACTATTTACAATACCCAAGGATTGGAAGCAACCTAAATGTCCATTGATAGATGAATGGATAAAGAAGATGTGGTACATATACACAATGGAATACTACTCAGCCATTAGAAAAGGGCAAATCCTACCATTTGCAGCAATATGGATGGAGCTGGAGGGTATTATGCTCAGTGAAACAAGCCAAGCGGAGAAATAGAAACACCAAATGATTTCACTCATCTGTGGAATATAAGAACAAAGGAAAAACTGAAGGAACAAAACAGCAGCAGAATCACAGAACTCAAGAATGGACTAACAGGTACCAAAGGGAAAGGGAATGGGGAGGATGGGTGGGTAAGGAGGAATAAGGAGGGGGAGAAGAAGGGTGGTATTAATATTAGCATGCATGGGCGGGTGGGAGAAAGTGGAGGGCTGTACAACACAGAGAAGGCAAGTAGTGATTCTACAACATTTTACTATGCTGATGGACAATGACTGTAAAGGGTTTTATGGGGGGATCTGGTACAGGGGAGATCCTAGTAAACATAATATTCATCATGTAAGTGTAGATTAATGATACCAAAAAAAAAAAAAAAAGGCAGTTCCTGTGTGGTGACCTCCAGTGAGTTCTACACAAGGGTATAAATGGCACATAACAGTGTAGGCAAGGGTCTGTTTGTGTTTATATAGAGAATCAAAGCCTAATTGGGCTACCCCGAAAATGAACTAAGATACGATATGAAAAAGAACTTCCAATATCAGCACTCTATGGAAGGCTCATGACAGAAGATGATCATCAAAAAACCCCAACAAAGATCCACGCACTGCTACAGCAGTAGATGCACTCATCCCACCAGTTCCTGGACTTGCCATGGGAATGAAGAAGGAGATATCTAAGCCGGCCTGTGCATACAGTAAAACAACAAATTTGACTGGATCTATACAGTTGGAACTCAACCAAGAATTAGGAGAAGTACAAATTGTAGCGCTCCAGAATCTTACAACTACAGACTCTTTACTGTTAAAAGAACATATGGGATGTGAACAGTCCCCAGGAATGGGCTGTTTTAATTTGCCTGATCTCTCTCAGACTGTTCAAGTTCAGTTGGACGATATCCACCTTATCATACATAAGTTTTCACAAAGGCCTAAGGTGCCTAACTGGTTTTCTTGGTTTCACTGGAGATGGCTGGTAATTACAGGTATGCTTTGGTTATGTAACTATACTCCTATTATGTTAATGTGTGTGCGCAATTTAATTACTAGTTTAAAACCTATACATGCTGAAGTTAATCTACAAGAAGATATGTTAAAGAAATAATCTTCCCATGTTTTCTTCCGCCTGCTACTTCTATAGCTTTTCTTCTTGCTTCCTAATTACAACCCTTAAATAGAATTCGTGCCTCATATCAAATTTACCGAGTATCATAATTCTTCCAAGTGGTAAAGATACCTCAAGACAAATGCTGGGCATAGAAGCCAAAGGACATAAATATGCAAAGAAGTAAAAAGCTAACTTTTTCAAATAAGGCTTCTCTCTCACTTACCAACTTTACATTTCCCTGTATGGCCCCGGAAGATGACTGGTTAGCCAGAGACGGGTAAGATTCCTCAAGGGAGGAACAACCTAAGACAGGCACAGTCGCAGGGGGGCCATCAGGTGAGAAATTGGGGGTCAACACAGGTGAGGCTTAGAACCTCACCCTCCCTGTTCTGAGAGAAATCTTCTGCATACATGGATCTTTTATTGCCCTTGTCTATCTTGGATTAACACATAGTCTACAGGCACACACCTGATCATCTACATTTGCTCTCTTACAACACTAAACTATGTTTTCTACCTTTATCTTGTATATACCTACCACGTCAGCATTTTATTAAAAATAATAATAATAATGAGAGAAATGTGGTATCCACATATAAATCAAGTATAAAAATCAAAAGAGTATTCATATTTGAACTGTTTATAGTTCATAATGCATGAGCAAAACCAAAAGTTTCTGTGATGACTGCCCTTGTACTGTTCACCATGTAACTTATTCACTATGTAAGAATTTGTTCTCCATGTAAGAACTTGTTCGTTATGCTTCAGAAAATTGGAGACTGATGAAAATTAGGCTTGGGGTGGATTAATGATTGTGCATTGAGCATTGACTCCCCTATACAGAATTTTATTGTTGTTAACAACCATTTGATCAATAAATATGAGAGATGCCCTCACCAAAAAAAAAAAAAAGTACACACTTCCAATTGTAAAATAAATAAGTAACCGGGATGTAATGTATAGCATAAGGAATATAGTCAAAATATTGTAACAACTTGGTATGGTGATAGCTGGTACCTAGAATTATATAATGTTGAATGTATATAAATGTTGAATTACTGTGTTGTACACCTGAAACTAATATAATGTAATACTGTGTGTCAACTACTCTTCAATAAAAAATAATTATCTACAAAAAAAAAAATCCTCAAGAAAATATTAACAAGACATATTAAACAATAATATATTTAAAGGATTGCACAACAAAATCGAGTGGGATTTTTTCCACAGATGCAATGATGGTTCAATCAACATGATACATATTAACAAAATGAAATATAAAAATCATATGACCATCTCAATAACTATAGAAAAAGTCTTTGGCAAAATTCAACATCCATTTAGGATAAGAAAAAAACACAGCAACAAAGTTAGAGTTATAGAGGGAATGTACCTTAACGTAGTAAAGACCATGTATGACAAACCTACAACTAATATCATAGTTGAAAAACTGAAAGCTTTTTCTCTAAAATCAGGAAAAAGACAAGGTTGCCCGCTCTCACCACTGGTATTCACTATATTATTCAAAGTCCTAGGCAAAGCAGTTTGGTAAGAAAAAAAAATAAAAGACATACAAATTGGAAATAAAGTAACACTGTCCTGTCACTATTTACAATTGACATGATGATACTATGTATAGAAAACCCTAAAGACTCTACCAAAAACCTGTTAGAACTAATGAATTTATAAAACTATGGGACACAAAATGAATATACAAAAATCTATTATATTTTTGTACACTGATAACCAACTATCAAAGAGAAACCAAGACAACAATCCCATTTACAATCATATAAAAAAGAGTAAAATACCTAGGAATAAATTTAACCAAGGAGGTGACAGATTTATACACTGCAAACTAAGGCACTGATGAAAGAAATTAAAGAAAACAGAAATAAATTGAAAAACATTCCATTCTCATGGTTTAGAAGAATTTATATTGTTAAGCAGTCTAAATACCAAAACAATCTATACAACCCTAAACTATCTACAGCTTCAAAGCAATCTCTGTCAAAATTCCAATGGCATTTTTCACAGAACTAGAACAAATAATTCTAAACCTTATATGAAACCACAAATGACCCTGAATAACCAAAACAATCTTGAGAAAGAACAAAGCTGGAGATATCTCACTTTCTAATTTCAATCTATACTATAAAACTATAGTAAAACAGTATGGTATTAGCATAAAGGACACAAAGATCAATCAATGGAAAAGAATAGAGCCCAGGAATAAATCTACGAATATATAGTCAATTAATTTATGACAAATAAGGCAAGAATATACAATGGGAAAAGGGCAATCTCTTCAATAAGTGATGCTGGGAAAACTGACAGCATCATGCAAAAGAATGAAGCTGGACCAATGTTTTACACCATATACAAAAACTAACTCAAATCAATCAATGCCTTGAATGTAGGATCTGAAACCACAACTCTTCCTTGAAGAAAATTGAGGCAGTAAGCACCTTTACATCTTAGCAATTTTTTTATCTGTCTCCAAAGGCAAAGGAGACAAAATAAAAAATAAACAAATGGGAGTAAATCAAACTAAAAACCTTCACAGTGAAGGAAATCATCAACAAAACAAAAAGGCAACATACTGAATGAGAGAAGATACTTTCAAGCCGTATATCTGATAAGGGTTAATATGCAATATAGATAAAGAACTCATAAGCTTAATAACAAAAAAAAATCAATCTGATTCAAATTAGAGACATTTTTTAAAACATACAGATGGTCAACAGACATATGAAAAGATTTTCAAAATCACAAATCATCAGGGAAATGCAAATCAAAGCCACAAGAAAGCATCTTATACCTGTCAAATGTCTATTACCAAAAAGACAAGAAGTAAGTGTTTTTGAGGATGTGGGAAATGCAACCCTTACATTCTGTTAATGGGAATGTAAACTGGTGCAGCCACCATGGAAAACAGTATGGAGTTTCCTAAAAAAAAAAAAAAAAAAGACAAAAGAACTACTATATGATATAACAATTCCTCTACTGTGTATCTATATGAGGAAAACAAAAACACTAATTTGAAAAGATATATGCACCCTTATGTTCATTACAGCATTATTTACAATAGCCAAAATATGGAAACAACCTAAGTGTCCAACGAAGAATGAATAAAGGAGGATATGATATACATATATATTCACACACACACACACACACACACACACACACACACACACACACACACACACAATGGAATACTATTCAGCCATACAAAAAAAATGAAACCTTGCCATTAGCAACAACATGGATAGACCTTGAGGGTATTATGCTAAGTTAAATAAGTCAGACAGAGAAAGACAAATGCTGCATGATTTCACTTATGTGTGAATATTGAAAAACAGGCAAAACAAAACCCAAACTCATAGATTCAGAGAACAGATTGGTAGTTGCCAGGAGGAAGGGGGTTTGGGGCAGGTGAAATCAGTGAAAGGGATCTAGAAGTATGAACTTCCAGTTACAAAATAAATAAGTCATGGACATGTAATATACATCATGGGGAATATAGCCAAATAATATTTATTGACTTGGTATGTTGACAGATGGTAAGTAAACTTATTGTGGTGACCATTTTGCAATGTATATAAATGTTGAATCACTCTTTTATACCAAAACTAATATAATGTTGCATGCCAATTATCTCGATAATAAAAGAACAGAAAAATCTATAATCTATTATTTCACAATTTTAACTCTCACAATGAAAACCAATTTGAAATAGTGCCTAGCAGCTCTCTGAAGTTGTTAAGCAACTAAGTGAGGAGAAGTGTGATTTTGGATAGCCAGAAAAGCTTGTATTTGACATGACCAAATTCTTTTAGAGATGGCAGAGTGGGTAGTTGAATTTACCTGGCATTTAAAAACTTTAATGAACAAAAGACAATGAATTTGAACTTAGTTATTGAAGAATTTAATTCACACCTCCTCTTTGTGGTAGGCATATTTCTCCCCAAATTGAAGCATGCCTGCAACATTTCTAATTCATATGAATAGTGCATAGGAAAGGTGGACAATTGATCAGTTGTGCTTGAGTTCTTTCAGAGCAACTGAAATACATACTGAAAAGGCCCAGCACAATTGGAGATGCACCTATACTGTGAAGCCTAAACTTAATTCAGAAATTTTGAATGTTTACATAGAAATCTCAAACCTCAGTTCATGTTTACTTTGTTTCCAGAAGCTTCCACTGATGTCTGTAAGAACATCACACTTCAAAGAAATGCCTAGATTATATGGTAGAGGATACAAATCAAGCCACCTGTATATGATGTTACTTAATTTATTATCCAGAGTTGTTATGAAATGTATAGCCATATGAAACAGGAAGATTTTTTTAAGAAACATTTGAGTTATATCTGTGGATTCTTAGAGTACTTCACTTTTGTTTACCAAACAACTTTTCCATAAAAATACAGTGGAAACCAAAACTTCATTCATGACACATAAAAAGAATGTTTAATTCAAGATATAATTACAGGATACCCAACATAATCTGTGATTGTAAACTGTAGATATATAGTGCATAAAGATATCATATTATTTTGGAACTTCACATTTCATGCAGGTATAAAATGTAAAGAGGTAAATAATCAATATAAAGAATTTATATTTATCTTTAAGCATAACATAAAATAATTATTTTAGGTTTGCTTTAAAAATCTTTGCCTGATTATTTAATCTTAGTAAAATGCCTGTTTATACATTACCTAGGATCCAGTTAAAAATCTGTAAAATGCATCTTAGATGGAAAATTATTCAATCATTTTATAGGATAAGGTAACAATTCTTACAAGGAAAAATAAGATTTTCTTCTGATGATGCATTCTAAGTCTACATCCTTAACAGAAGCCTTGGAGTTTATGTGCAGCTCTCTTCCTATTCTCTGTCATAAACCTACATAAATCTCTAGACCAACAAACTGGCTCTTGTTTATATGGCATTGCCTCACAGCTATGCAGTCTAATTAGTCAAGGTCATTTAAATACATTTTGCATGAAGCACCTGAAGCTCAATGTGCCATTTTGTGTATTTATCAAATTACTAATCAATATGCTACACCATAGTTACCACCAGGCCTTCACCTACCAGAGAATGCTACATAAATTAAAATTGTCCAGGCTGTCATCTGCATAACAAAATTAGTGTATACCATTATTTTTTATGATAGAGAGCAATGCAATGCATTCTAAGTAACAAAGAACCAACGTCAGTATTTCACATAAGCTTAAAATGCTTTATTTTAAACTTTAACAAACCTAGTATTAAACTGGCTTCGATTTCACTTTCTCTCTCCAACATATTACCTCCACTCTATTGGTAAAGTAATTTATTCCATCCTCTGTGGAGAGCCGGGATCTTATTTGCCAGCATATTTATCTTTCCTGCCACTGCACTGTCATTCATCTGCAATCTCCACAGAAGACCAGACCTGTGCAGAATTGCAATTAGGATTGATTCAACTAAATCCAGGCCACAGAGCTGATGCTGACAGGGTGACCTCAAGAGAATTTAAGATGCTGGGTTAAAACACATACACACACAATTTAGTTCCAGAATTCATTAGGCTCTCCAGGTATTATTATATTTTGGACCAGAATAGACATTTTAAAAGATTTTTTGGTAATACAGTGAAAAAGTAAACTACTTCTCAGCAATTTTAAAAACCTAAGAAAAATATTCCACACAAATCTCTATGTTGAGGTTTAAATGAAAGCTTATAAAGAAGTGAAACCTACTTTCAACTGAGGTTGTGCATCTTAAGGTTTCTATGCAATCTGTGCAGAAATGAAATAGAATCAAAGCAATACAGATGAGGGTGCTCTGTTCTTACATTGTTGGTGTGACAGATCTTCAGCAGCTCCATCATAATCACCAAAAGAGCATCCTGTGTGTCAGTTAAATGATCAAACAGCATTTCCTAAATAATTCTTGGTTCACTGGGACAGTTTTGTGGTTTCAAAAGGCAGTAGCTACAAGCACAAGCAATAACCAAAGAGTTCCTCTGACCTATCATATATAACATGTCTTATCACTGCTGAGGTTCTGCCCTGTACATTAGGAGTCTTCTATTACAGATGACCTGTCCTCTTTCTTGTTACGTAGTAGAAGGGAGGTAAGTTGCCATCAGGGAATAAGTCAAACTTATTCTGTAAAGTAAAAAGGAAATTGGATATGGATAATAACAGTAGCTGAGTAATCTTTTCTAAGTAGATTTTCTTTACATTTTTCTCTCAGGAGACAGAATTTTGCTCTCCCAAAGGGATAATGTTGGATGGGTAAGAACAATCTGATTTAATCTAATAAGGGAAATGAGAACATCACAGAAAGCAAAATTCAATAAAGGAAAATCAAACTGAGCAAAGGAGAGGATTATATAGTTTGGTTAATAGAATAGGGGATGAGGTGTCAAAACTCTCTCATTCTTTTTTCTTGCTTAACGAAATCACTTCAAAAAAAAGTCGTAGAAAGAAAAAGATCTCCTCCTCCAGAATATAATGAATGTCTATCAAAAAGTGCCATAATGGACAATAAGATTTTAAGTTTAAAAAATGCACTGCAACTAATTTTGTGAGAGAAATAATAATGAATTCCATTCTCTCCCCATGAAAATCAGATTTTTCTCTTCTTATAGAATAAACTATAATAAGCAATCTACACTATTCTATCCTGGGTCAAGAAAACCACTGAAATGGCAGGTGACACTTGACATACAATTCTCAGAACTGTCCACAAAAAAGCAAGGAGAAAGTAAGGTTTTATCCAGTATCACTAAGACCCTTTCAGTGTGGGTTTACTGAAATCTTAGTTTTCAGACCTTTAAGTAAAGGGCAAACTCTGCAACATATATATCTCTCATATTGGTAACAGTATCAAACATATTAACGCTCTTTGGAGAATTATGAGCTACCTTGTCTATAAGCTATATTGCTACCCATATTAATTGAAAAGCATGATACTGTTTATCATCATACTGTTTTTCATATTTTATCACCACTGATTGGAAAAACTGTCTAATAAATACATGAAAAATTGTGTTTGTATAATTGATCTCTTGATATTTGGCATAATGAGAAGGAAAGTGTAAAGTATTAGTAATTGTTCTAAGAATTCATAGTGGCAGTTGTAGAGGTATTACGACCCTACTTACAAAAGGAAATTATTTCCTGTATCTATTAAACTGCTCTTATAAAGTATTTGTAACCTCCACTAGAAATGAAATTATAGAGTAGTTATGCCACTTAGACAGTTAAAGTTATTAGCAAGAGAGAAAGAAAAAATCTTCATGAAGTATTTGTGACAGTAGAGGCACTATACAGCCTAAGTTTCTTTCTCAGTTTTGGATCACAGAAGCTAAGCTTCATCACCATGAGGTGATTCTGAAAGTAGGCAAACGAGTCACATTAATCAATTTTCCAAAATGTTGATGTATACCCCAGGTTGTTATGGATTTTTAACTGAAAATATGGGATATATGTTTCTAGTTACCAAATGGACCAAAAGCAGTTTCTTTTGCATGTGTGATATCAGAGGGAAGGTAGGCTTAAAGTTTTACCTACTCTTTGATCCTGAAAAATTTTTACGATAGTGTTGATCAGATACAGTAGCTGAACAAATGTTGAAAAGTCTTTCTCTCCATTTCCATTATTTATTATTCAACAAAATCTTCTATCATTAGAACATTGTCCCTACAATGAACATGTTTCCATTAAAGAGTACTTTTTATTAATTACACTTAAATTATTGCCTTTTTTTCCCACAGACATACTTTAAAACCCTCATGAGATTAAAGGAGGAACCCGAGTCTAATCCAATCACAAATTAATTATTTTATGGTTTCTTTTATGCTTCAGGAACTTTTCATAGGTGGCTAATCTTTTCTACTTTATGTTAAGTGTTTTTATTTTTAGCTTTTGGTATGCGTTTTAAATTGTGGGGTATTTACCCTGTTAAAACCTACAGATTGCTCTGCACTGGCTGGCTGCAAGTATTATCTGAATGCACAGGAGAGACACAAACTCCATAAAGATTTTCTTATGTATCAGTGATTTTTAAATAGTATTTATTGTTTCATTATTGACTATGAAAGAAGCTCATGTTCTATAAGTTTAGGTATTTTCAACTGTAGGCAACAGAAAAGCCACCTTAAATTGGTGTATATATCAAGATATTCATTATTTCATAAACAAGAATGCAGAGGAAGTACCATTCCAGGGCTGGTTTATTCACTGCTTCAGTGACATCATCAAAAACCTATGTATTTATGATCTTTCAGCTCAACCAACATCAGTATCAGTACTCTTCTGCCTGACAGGGGCCAGAGAGACAGATAGACCTGGAATCATTTGCAACATATTAATAGCCAGCCATAAAAGTGTCTGTTCCTTTTGCTCACTATTTTATAAGAGCAAGAATATCTTTCCCAGAGGCCCTCCTAGCATATTCTTCTCACATTTCATTAACTCGTACTATATATCATGCCCATGTCTAAATCAATCACTATATGGACAATGGAATCACAGTAATTGTTTTAGACAAACTAGTGATTCCCAAATGTTACTGTGCATCACAATCAGCCAAAGGGATGATGCAAACACTGTGCACGAGTTCCTACCAAAAAAATTTCACATCAGTATGTCCTTGGTGGGTGGGATAAGTCACATTTGCCTAAGTCCACAAGTGACACTAATGCCTTCAGCCCTGGTACCACACTTTGCAAACCACTGTTTCAGCATATGAACTGATCATCAGAAAGACTAAACATTAGTTCAAAGTGCTTTATAAAATCAAGGAGTAACTTTTGCATCAGAAGAATCAAATTCAGTGACCATTATGGTGACATATGCACAAAAGTTTCAAGCTAAGGTATGTTAAGAAACTTAAAAATTAATTTGACCCGACTGGCACTTATAAGAAGAATTTTGTTATGAGAGAATATAGGAATTTCTTGAGTGCAAATGTTAAGAAAATGCATTGTATTATGAATTTATGCTAAGGCTCAAACTGGGCCCTTTTAAAACGTAAGAAATGCAAAAAAAAACCCCAAAAAATCCAATATAATTTTAAAAATACAAGCATTTTTTTCTAGTTTACAAACAAGAAAAATCTGTTACAGACCAATAGTTTGAGAAAAACAATCTCTGAGCCATGTGAAGAATTTGCAATACAAGTGAGATAAGGAAAAGAAGTATAGGGACAAACTGAATTGTTTTCTTCCCTGGACTCTACAGAACTGGTAAGAATACCCAGGTACCCACAGGATTTACAACACATCCAGATTAGCCTGGTTTGGAACAGAATTGCAGAACAGAGTCCTTCTCAAACTTTAATTGTGCTTATGCATTAACCAGGGATCTTATTAAATGCAAATTATGATTTAGGAGTTCTGCAGCAAAGTGTGAGCTTCTGTGTTTTTAACTAGTTCCTAATGGCATCAATACTATTGAAAACAGAGCTCATTTTGAGTAGCAATATACTACAATTGATTTCAAACACAAGTCTTAGTACACTTTGCTGCAATTAGCCACATAAGAATTGTTCAGGGAACTCACAAAATAGCAACAAGAAGCTAGTGAACTGCTGGAAGGGTACTGAAGAATGGATCAGAGGAATATAATAGGTATCAGGGAAACCAGAAAGATGGTATCTCTGTAGTTCATAAGAGAGCTGATGAAATTCTGAACTAACCATGAAGTTGAAGAAAAGGAAGACATGTTTTTAAAGAGATATTTCTAATGTAGAATAAACAGAAACTGGCAAATATCATTTATTATATATCAATGTTGCATATCATTTATCATTTATTATGTAAATATCATTTATTATATATCAAAGGGTTGCAATCAAAAAGGTAAAAAAGATCTGACCTGGAATAAATGGGCTAATAAATTGGCATTCACCAAGATAAGGTACAAAGAGGATAAAAAGGTTTTAAGAGAAGGCTATGAGTTCAGTTCCAAATGCATTGAAGATTTGGAGCTTGAAATATATGTATATACATATATATATTCAGGAGACAATTGCAAAGCTGGGTCATACTGAGATCAAGATTTTGAAAGTATCAATCTATAGGTGATAGTCAAAACCACTGGGGTGAGATAGTCCAAGTATTACAAAGTGAGAGGAAGAGAGACAAGAAAGTCATAATCAATATTAACACGTCAGGGACCCATTGAGAAAAAAATCCAACACAAAGGAATAGGAAATAATAATCAGAAAATGGGGAGTATTGAAATGAAAGTCACAATTATTTCAAGGGTTGCAATAAAAAAGATCAAGTAAGATAAAACTGATCGTATTGGATTATCAGGAAATTACTGCTGACCTTGGCAGAGGAAGGAAAAAAAGGAAGAAAGGTAAAGGGATAAAGAAATTAAGCTCTTTTAGAGAGGAAAATAATAGTGTGAGTATGAAAAACATGGTGGGAACTATAGATACAAGGGATTGTAACATCAACAGAGAAAAGCAATATGTGGGAGGACCAAATGGATGAAATCAAGGGATATATTTAACCTAGTTCAAATTCGCAGAGGCAAGGAGTTTTGCTAACGTTCCATATTATCAGAACATTTGGATTTACACCTGAAAGTGTGTCAAGTAGGAAAAAAAAAACTAAAACTGCTAAGAATATTTTTGGAAAATCCCCTCAGCTAAGACATAAAACGTTTCATGAATAAAGTGTGACACAAGCAACAAAAGCAGGGGACACAGTGACATGATTAAAAAGATATGAAACTGTAACAGACTCAGGAAAGGGGGCAAATTTGTGTTGCAGATGAGAGGCAGGGAGGATAAAGACAGGGAGAGAGAAACAACTCTGTCAATGAGACCATAAAGTTAAGCACCTGCCAAATGATTTAATTTAGAGGTGGAGAAGAGTTTCAGCTGATGTAAGGGACCGCTGAAAACTTGCTAAAGATGTGGCTTAAGAGCTCCACAGAATGCCATGTGAGTGTTCAGAATATTGACAGATTAATGCCACTCCATCCTCAGGGTTAGGACAGCAAGGACACATTCCCGCCAACTGTCCGAGAGCAAGAAGGTATCAATAGGAGACACAGAAACCCAAAACAACCTGAAAGACCCGGAAGTAAAACTAAAAATGGGAAATCTGGACTTCTGAAATTGGATCAGTAAAATGCTGCTAAGTGGGCATAGGAAAAGAGCAGACTAAGAGGAAGGGAGGCAGTAAAATGGAGCTGCCACACAAAATAATATTTGTCTTCAGAGACTGGAGCAGAGGAAAACCGAAATTAGCTGAAAATAATCCAGGTTAGAGTGTGTGCCTATTTTAGAAAATATAATTACACACCATACCTATAAAGAACACCTTTTTAAAGAAGAATGGGGAAACATCTAGGGAAATTAATGAAGAAAAGCAGATGAATATAAATTCCTATGAATTTTTGCAAAAGTGAAAAAACAAATGGAAGTAGAAAATAGAGTAATAGAAACACAGGAGTTAAAGAAAAGACCACATAAACCCACATACATACACACACACAAAAATATCCTGTAGATTGTAGGCCAAAACAGGAGCAGGTAAAATAGGTTAAATACAAAGAGGGCTGAGGGAACTGCCTACGTAACTAAGAAAGAACTGGAGAAGTAGGAAGAAATGGATGGAATTAAGTCTATTGTTTCCATGAACCACTGTGATGTGATTGAATGCATGGGTAAATTTGTTTTGCTAGTACAGTGGCAGGCTTAAGAAGAACTGCAGATGAGTTACATAAAAATGGTATTTTTATTTAAAAAAATATACTGATGAGAATCAAAGGAGATAATGTAAGTGAAAGTGTTTTGATGAAGTTAAGTGCTCTATGTGGAAGGTATTATTATCATCTTTATCTTATGATTCCAGTGCTGGTTTTTAGTCCTTGTACCCTTGCTCATATCTGAGCAATTTGAATTCATTCTATGGCTAAGATGCCATTATCTTGTATCTCGGGCTCTACTAAATTCTAAATATATTTCATCTAAGTGTGTACCTTCTGTCAACTCATTTGCAAGGCTATCAAGAAAATCCACCTATCAATTTTTCTAACTTAACTTGCTTTTGATGAAAAGAAAACTAGTTTTTCCATTTACTCTTTCTTAAGAACATGCTTATTTTTAAAATATTTGTATTTCTATTTCAACAAGAAAAATATAGATGCTGTACACCAAAGACACTACTTTAGTAGGTTTAAAACAAGTTAAATGAATCAATATCTTCCATTTGAGAATTGTTATAAATATTCATGCTAATACATAAATGTCTTATTAAAAATGAACTGTGTTATTGATGGAATGAAATAAAGATGATGAAATAATGACAGATTACTTCACAGAAATATAAGAAAATCAGAGAATGATATACATATATGTACTACATATTTCTTTCCTTAAACATTAATTTAGAAAATTGTCAGGCCACCTACATTGGAAAAAATATGGTTGAACCATTTGAAGTTGCCACTACTTGACTATGTTTTGGCCTACAAAGTGTCAATTTCTTATGGTTAAACCTATGTTAAATATCTCTGATCACTTAGCATTTTGAAAAAATCTCAATTTTGGTTAGAGTTCAAGATAAATCTGGAAACAATTTTTAATGTGATGAGAACAGTCTGTTAAATTTTTAAATAACATCCTGATATATTTATATAGCATTATTTTCTAATATATTTTGATTTATTTATATTAACCACTTAATTTAGTGCTGTATCTCCTTATGAAAAATTAGTCATATTTAAACTTTATGCGATATGGTCAAAGGGATGGTAGTACAGGATGGAGAATGTAACCATTGGGTGTGTGACATCTTCCTATGTTGTTAGAAACTAACTGTACTAGTTGGGGTGCGGATTTAATAATATGAGTAACTGTTGAACCACTTTGTTGTATACTTGAAACTAATATAAGATTGTATATCAACTATATTTCAATAAAAAAATTAAGAAACATTATATGAGAAACCCAGCTTTTTAAAAAGTGAGCCTCAACACTTATAGAACTGGAACTTAAGACTTTGCTTTTCTTATCAACAGAGCCAATTTGTAAAATTTTATGAATAACTTAAAAAGCTGCATATGTATGAAAATAAAATTGTCATCCCAAAATTAGGAAACCTCATAAAGGACTATATTCCTTTGAGAGAAAAGTCAGTTATCCAGATCATTTACAGATAAATAAAAAATGAGCAAAAAATAAATAAATAAATGAGCACATCCTTAGCATCATATTTCTCAAGCAATGTTGCATATGAAATAAATGTAGATTGTCAGTTTTATAGGATAAATGTAAATAAATGTACCATCGATTGTATGACCCTTTCCACAAAACCACTGTAAAATAATAGATCTAATGGCCATTTGAAATTCCTTTAGAGCCATCTAAAATTCTTTTGAAAATGATCCTATTAGAGCCATTATATTTTGTCTTGACTAAATGGGATTTATTCCAGATATGAAAGGCTGGTTCAACATTGGAAAATCAATCAAAGTAACCCTCCATATAAATAAGCTAATGAAGAAAATCATATGTTCCTTCAATTGACAAAAAAACTTTTGACAAAAGCGGACACCCATTTTCAGGAAGTTAGGAGTAAAGGGGAATTGCCTCAATTTGAAAAAGAGCATCTACAGAAATTTATAATTAACATCATACTAATGATGAAAGACTGAATACATTCTTTCCTAAAACAGGCAAGGATGTCTGCTTTCACTATTCTGAACAATGGAAGTTCCAGGGACTTCAGTAAGGCAGGAAAAAGGAACTAAAAGGATACATTTTTGAAAGGAAGAAATAAAACTGCTCTATTTGAAGATGAAATGATTGTCTACATACAAAATCCCAAGGAATTTACAAAAATTAAAAGTAAAACCCATGACTACTGACAATGAATATGCAGAAACTGAAATGAAAAATACAATACTATTTACAATCACCCCAAATGAAATTAAATACTTGGGCATACACTTAGCATTTTATATATAGGATCTTTAAGTTGAAAATTACAAAATGCTGATGAAAGAAATCAAAAAAGACCTAAATAAATAGAGAAATATTTCGTGTTCATGGACTGGGAAACTCAATACAGTAAAAATGTCATTTCTCCCCAAATTGATCTACAGATTTAAAGAAATTTCTGCCAGAATTCCAGCAGATTTTTGTAAGCAAATTTATTCTAAAACTTATATGGAAAGACACAGACCATAGACTAGCTAAAATAATCTTGACAAAGCTGACGTAGGAGGAATCTACTTGATATTAAGGTTTACTATATAACTAAAGTAAATCAAAATGGGTGGTGTTGGTGAAGGGCTATACACGTATATCAATTGAACAGAATAAAGAACATAGAAATACACTCACAAAGAGATACCCAACTGATATTTGATAAAGATATAAAAACAAGTCAATGGAGGAAAGGGAGGCTTTTCAACAAGTAGTAGAAAACTTAGAAATCCCTGGGCAAAAATGTGAACTTTAAACTTCGTATTTTATTTAAAACTTAACTCAAAATGGTCAATGGACCTAAATGTAAAATGTAAAACTATAAAACTTTTAGAAAAAGTATAGGAGAAAAATCTTTGGAATCTACATCTTATCAAAGAGTTTGTAGGCTTGACTCAAGAAGCATGATAATTAAAGGAAAAATTGCTAAGTTGGATCCATCAAAATTAAATACTTTTGCTCTACATGTGAAGAAAACGAAGAAATAAGCTACAAAATGGAGGAAATATTTGCAAATCACATATCCAACAAAGGGCAAGTATCTAAAATATATTAAAAACTTAAAATTCAAAGTAAAAATACAACCTGATTTTAAAAAATGGGTAAAGAACATAAGGAGATGGTTTACAGAAAAAGATAGCAAATAAGCACAAGAAAAGATATTTGACATTAGGGAAATGAAAATAAAAACCACAATAAGATATCACTACATATCTGTCAAAAACAGTAAATCATAAAAATATGATTTTTTTAAAAGAACACCAAGGGTTCAGAGTAATTGACCATTCTTACATTGATGAATGGGAATGCAAAATGGTATAAAAAGTTACATGTTTTCTTATAAAAGTTAATAAATAATCACCACACAATCCAACAATTGTACTGTTTAGCATTTATCTCAAAGAAATAAAGCTTATGCTTGTACAAAACCTGTAAATCAATATAGCATTTTTATTCACAATATTATTCATAATAGCCAAAACCTGGATAGCCAAATACCAGAAATAGCAGATATCCTTCAACATGGGAATTTAGAAACAACATCTGAATGGTTAAACAAACTGAGTTACATGCCATGGAATACCAATTAGCAACAAAAAGAAACAATTATTGAACATGCTATAATTTTGAAAAATCTCCAGGGAATTATGCTGAGTGAAAATAACTGATCCCAAAAGGTTACATACTGTATGATTCAATTTATATAATATTTTGAAATGACAAATATTTCAAAATGGAGAACAGAATAATGGTTGCCAGGAGTTAGATGACACGGTAGGTAGAGGTACAAGGAAGGAGGTGGGTGTGATTATAAAAGGGTAAGAGTTATATGAGAGATCCTTGTAGAAATGAAACTGTTCAGTATCTTGATCATGGTGGTAGGTAAACAAATCTACACATGTCACAAAATAATATATAACTAAGTGTACACACACATTTAGAAATGAGTACAGGTAAAACTGGGCAGATAATAAGATTAGTAGATTGTATCAATATCAATATCCTGATGTGATATACTGTAGTCTTGCAAAATTTTACCATTGTGGAATACTGGGGGAAGAGTTCAATGGGATATCTCTGTATTATTTCTTACAAGTGCATATTAATCTACAACTATCTGCATGAAATTTTCAATTAAAAAGCATTATTACAAGAAAGAAAATTTACACTTGAGAGACAAAAGTCAATATAGTTTCAATTATGTTGTCATTTTTCTCCCAATTTTGCTTATAAAATTTTCTATGTCTTAATATGCAAAATAATGTAGCATTGAGTGATTTTAGTTTGGAGATTATCATTTATACGTAGGTACCTACACATTCACTGTTAGGAAGATGTTAGCATAACATGCAACACTGACAGAAAGTTATGACGTCACTAATTCCAATCAGCTATAACTTAATCACTTACCCTACACCTTTTCATCGATTATGCCTTAACTTACAGGCATTTAAAAAAATTTCACCTGTAGAAAAATCTTTCCTAAAAAACCATGTAGTAAAGTCAGACAACTAGTGGTGTATCAAACACCACATTGATGACAAGTGAAAGTGCTGAGCTTTATAATAAGTTTAAAAATGAGCAGCTCTTATTGAAGTCTGTGCAATCAATCTCACTTTCAAATGAATGGGTTTTATCTTGATGATAGTTTTGTTTGTGTGTTTAGAACTCAACTGACTCTGTTAAGATAAGTAAAACTTGGAAGTTGGTACCCTACCTCCTTTTTCTCAATCACACATCTTATTGATAAGCTAGTTTTCAGAACTGAATCCAATGCATTTAATCTATTGACTTCACACTTATGTATAACTCATAGGATGAAAAAAAAGTGAAGACTGCTTATTTAACTTGAGTTAATGTCGATTTATGTACAGGCAGAATATCTACACCGAGGTTATGTGTGCATAAGTCAGACTACTGGTTTCCAAAATCATCTTCTTTCTTGCAAATTCTAAGATCTTCACAACCAATATTACCGGAAGAGAGTACTGGATAATCTACAGCTTTTAATTATTTGTGCCATGGCTGCATTCCTATGATTATCCTAGTGATAAGTTGACAAGTGGGGAAATCTAAATTCATGATGAATGATACAGTCCGTATCTCTCGGGAGGGGGTGAGCTAATCAACCTATTGAAGGGAAAATCTTAGCCACAGTTAAAGCCATCTTAACTAACCTTCCTACAAATCCACGTGAACCATAGACAAAGATTTGTTTTGGTGCCAAACACTTCAAGAAAGAGAAAATGAGTATTAATAGCTTCAAACTAGTTGGAGGAATTTAGCAGATAATTTGAAATAGAAAATATTTTTAATTAGCTAACACTGAAGAACTAAAATAATAATAATAAATAAGGCCATACAGTGAGTGGCTTAACATTTCATTGGAAGTTTTTATTTTTCCACACTTTAGCTAATTGGATCATTTCCACATGAATGAAATACATGCTAAATTATTTACAGATAATTACATGGCTATGCCGTTGCTAAAATATTAAGACACAGTCGTCCCACAGGAAACACTGCAACAGACACAGGCACACCAAGAATTGAATAGCCAAGAGGCTAATGAAGGGGAGTTATAACAAAAGCCTATAGAACTTAGAGGCAGTATTATTAAAATTAATTTATTTTTCAAAATATAGCAATTTAAAAATCTTTTTGATCCCCCCTTTCTTTTAAAAAATAATGGCTCAAGTATCAGCCCTTTAAATTTGCTTAATCTGAAAACTCATATCAGAAACTAGGCAACCAATACAATTAATTAGGTTTATAAGCAATATTCCATCCCCAATGAACATGATGCCAACGAGGACTATAGAAAGTTGGGGTGCTGTTTCCCATAGTGTAACTAAAGTGAACCAGCTCTAAATTTAATTATGTTATTATTAATATCTAAACAAAGTGTTGTAGATACATTAGTAGATATAGAAACAGTGTTTTCATCTAGATTAATCATGAGTAGTAATTTTAGGTATTGCACTCTTCAGGCACTATGGGAATTAAGTACATTTTTGCATCATTGATTTTTCATTAACAGTTCTCTTTAAGGCATTTTTGTACTGAAGAAATTGTGTACCAAGTCACAGATGTAACCTAAGAAATAGCAACCTCTCAAACTTTAAGTTATGTGCCAAAATAAAATTTGTCAAATAACATCTCTGCAATCAATTCTTCCTCCCCTCCACTGCTAACTCCTAAAAAATCCTGTTTGTCTTGAGTTTACTGTATTCCTCCATTATTCAAGGGACAATCGGTCAGCCAGCCTAAAGCGCTTATGTGATTTTTGAATCAATAGAATGAATAGAGGTATACAATCCTCAAGTTGGAAAATAGGATTTTTCATAGATATGGGTGGACACATACCCCATACAAAATGTTTAAAAAAAAAAAAACTATAAACGGAACAAAGTCAAAAGTAATTAGGGGAAGAAGGGGGCTTTATATCTGTATCTAAGTCTTTAAGAGAGATTAATTTAGGGGTGGGTATTGTTTCACTTTGTATGTCAAAATTTTTTGAGATTTGCAACAACTTGAAAAAAACATTTCCCTTTATGTAGCTTAATTTATTGTAAGACTACAGTACACATATACATAAAAAATATGTGTTAATTGACTGTTATTCGTACATGTTCCAGTTGACAATAGGCTATTAGTACTTAAGTTTTCAGGGAGTCAGAAGTTGTGTGTGGATGTCTGCACAGGGATTGGCATCCCTAACTCCTGCATTGTTCAAAGCTCAACTGTAAAACTAGTTGGGACAATATAAAAATCAAGAATTCCATAAGCAAATACAAAAACATGTTACCAATAACTTCATTAATAAACATAATACAGTGCTTCAACTGCAAAATAATTATTTTTCCTTAGATCAAGAAGTAATTTGTAGCTTTATTTATAGTACTTTCCAACAATCTTAGGCAAGTTACTTAATAAATTTATGGTACTGATTTTCCACAGAGTACAAGATTGTGAGGAAATTCAGATGTCTTCTCCAGTGATTATTTAACATATGAATCCTAACTACAACTCCAAACATGGTGTTTGAAATCTCCATTTGGACATTTTCATTTGTTTTTTCTAACTTAGACTAGAAACATAGTTATTACTCCTTAACTAAGATTCATACACCTCAATCTCATAGTCATTCTACAAACATCCACAAGATTGACATCACATTCGGATGCCTTCAAATTATGAAATCCACTTAATTCCTTCATGCTTTTGAATACTGAGAAATGATTAGTCTGTCACAATATTTGGTACCTATGTCATTCTCTACAGTTCTAACAAAGTTATCAGCAACTGTCTAGTGATCCTGGAAGATCTCCATATCATAGGCTATGAACTAGATGACAAATCTTAATTAGTTCACTGAACCTGAGGTTCTACTCCATTTGACCAATAATTTTGTTTTCTTGCCAATCTTCTTAGCTAGAAAGAAAGAAAATGAAAGCTTTGCCCCATTTCCACCATCTATTTATATGTTTCCGTCATTCCTAAGTTCTTTGTACCTTTTGCTCTGCATATAGAGTTTAAATTTCATGGGTTGGTCTTAAGTATTCTTGATAATGTGTTTCTCTTTTGGGCTTCAGCCTTCCTAATATTAATGTTAGAATTCTGTAAATTCCTTTTATATACATCTCTCTGTCTATCTCTCTCCCTCTTTTTTTTTTTTGTCTTTTCTAGATGTTCTTTGTAAAGACAAGCATTTAGCTGGTGAGATGTACAAGCCCTGTCAGATGAACTTCTAGCTAATTTCAAAAGCTATCCATAAAATGTAAATCATTTAATAAGAAAATTAGTCAATTATCACAATGTATGAAACTAGAAATCAACAATAAGAGAGAAAAACTGGAAAATATACAAATATGTGGAAACCAAACAACATACTTCTAAACAACCAATGAGTCAAAGAAGAAATCAAAAGAAAAATTAAAAATTAAAAATTATTTCAAATAAATGAAAGTGGAAACATAACTAATTTCTGGGATGCAATGAAAGAAGTTCTAAGAGAAAAGTTAATAGTAATAAATGTGTATATTAAGCATATTTGCATTAATTTTAAAATTAGATATGCCTCAAATAAGCAACATAACTTTACACCTCAAGGCACTAGTAAAAGAACAAATTAAGCTCAGTTAGCAGGAGGAAAGAAATCATAAATATGAGAGCAGAAATAAATGAAATAGGACCAGTAAAACAGTTGAAAGGATCAATTAAACTAAGAGCTGGTTTTGAAAAGGTAAACAAAATTTTAGGTAGGCAATATTAAAAAATGAAAATTAAAATAAAATTAGAACTGAAAGAGACATTACAATTCACACTACAGAAATACAAAGAATCATAGGAAACTCTATGAACAATTACATGCTAACAAATTAGATAACTGAGAGAAATGGATAAATTTCTATAAACACACAACATACCAAGACTAAACAATAAGAGGAAATAGAAAATCTGAACAGAACAACAATGAGTAAAGAGATTCAATAAGTAATCAAAAACCTCTCAACACAGAATATTACATTATCAGATGACTTCACTGAAGAATTCTACCAAACATTTAAAGGAGAATTAATGCCAAATCTTCTCAAACTCTTCCAAAAAAAAGTTGAAGAGGAAGGAAAACTCCCAAACTCATTCTACAAGGACAGGATTACCCTGATACCAAAGCCAGATAAGGACACTACAAAAAAAAAGCTGTAGATCAATATCCCTGATGAATACAAATGTAAAAGTTCACAACAAAATATTAACAAACCAAATTCAAAAACACATTTAAAGGATTATACATCATTATCAAGTAGGATTTATCCCTGGGATACAAAGATACTTCATGTAGACAAATCAATAAATGCAACACATCACATTAATAAAATAAAAGGTAAAAATCACATGATCATCCAAATAGATGCAGAAAAAACATTTGAGAAAATATAGCTTCCTTTCATGATACATGCACTTGATAGGTTGTGTACAGAAGGAACATGCCTCAATGTGAAGAAGGCCACATATAACAAACCCATAGCTAACAACACTCAGTGGAGAAAAATGGAAATCTTTTCCTCTAAGGTCAGTAATAAGACTGGATGTTCATTGTCACCAGTCTTATTCATTGTAGTACTGGAAGTCATAGCTGGAGCAATTAAGAAAAACAAAGAAATGAAAGACACCCAAATTGCAAAGGAATAAGTAAAACTGGCTATTTGCAGATGGTATGACTTTGTATATAGAAGATCCCAAAGACTCACCCAAAAAACTATTGGAACTAATCAATGATTTCAGTAAAATTGCAGGATATAAAATCAACAAATAATAATCAGTTATATTTCTATACACTAGTAATGAAACATCTGAAAAAGAAATAAAGAAAAATATCCCATACAGCTTCAAAAACAATAAAATATCTAGGAATAAATTTAACAAAGGAAATGAAAGGTCTGTACAAAGAAAACTACATACAACCAGGAAGATACACAATTAGAGTTGTTAGCCAATGATATTTGAAATTTAAGTGGTAATTAACATGGAGAAGTGTTTTTGATCTATAGATAGGTTATAGTTTTCTTTCTCTAATCCTAAGCAGCTGATATTTCCTTCTGTGCTTCTAGATAAAGCATGCTTTGAACTAGTTTATTTTATGGTTTCTGTTTTCTTGAGACACACCTGATATGACCTGATGAAATGTGACATGCTTGTCACTTTTTGTTAAAAGTGAGTGTATATGGGCAAATATCCATGTAATTAGAATGTTTTCCCACTACTGGTTCTTGGCCGGTAACAGTCTAACAGCATAGCCCCACATGAAAAAAGCATCAGCATTAAAGAGCAGCCAATGCCTAAAAAAAAAAAAACAGTTACAACATTAAATTCAAGAGAAAGACTGTTCCTATGGTCTTAGGATTCTGTTTTGCTTTCTCATGATCTTGTTTGAAAGGTTGAATAATAATTATTTCTAAAGCAACCGATGAGACTATATATGTGATATGAAAAATAAGTAAGAGGACCAGATGAAGTAAACACTAGTAATCCTTTTCTATAGAATGCATGTTTAGTAAAAAGGGAGAGAAATTGTGCAGAGAGTGCATGATATATGGCTAGAATTGTTTCATACTAGAATGCCCTTCTGACTTGATCAGGAGGCATTACACTTTAAGCCATGTTCTTAGTGATGCAGGAAATTTCTACTTATAATGTCATATGAATTCTACCTTCCACTATTATGAAAATGAGGAGTAACAGAAAGATACTCCAGTTTCTTTAGGTCACTCTCAAAAATATTAAGTTAATAATATGAAAAATATTTATCTAAATGGCTATCTTTTTTAAAGTCAATGCAAGGCAAGAAATAACCCAATGCAATTTTATTTAATTTATACATGGTTGACAAAAGATAAAATATGGCTGAAAGAATGTATTTTAGCTAGTAAGAGTAAGACTAGAAATCATTTCAAGGAGGCTGAATATCCTAGATTTACCTTTAACTGTCACAGATAAAAAGGATTAATTAATGGAGTCTGCACTCAACAGATAAAGGGCTCCATTGGTTCTGTTAATTTTCTTGAAAGAGAAAGATAGTACAGGTTGAATTTCCTCTTTAGCTTGAAATGGATTCCTGTTCTTCCTTCTTAAGGTCAAGGGAAAAAGAAAAAGCAGAATATAAAAGCTAAAAATTAATCACAAATATTGCATCAGTAACATCATTGAAACCTTTACCTAAATATGGAATTTATATCTAAAGTCATGAAATCTCATATATTTCATAAGAAATCATCTAGAATCTTTAAAAAAATCTAAGAATCTGAAATCTGTCATATACCAAATGACATATAATATAGAACATTAACATTATACAGTGATACATTAAGCAAATTATATTCACCACACATGATGATGGAATATGATCCCTATTATTTATTCATTTGTTTATGAGTGAAAACAATGCAAATTTTCCATTTGTTATAAATGTCTTCTCAACAGTGTGTGAAACAACCTTAATGTTACCAGTCACATACCTAGAATTCACATAAGGAATAAAATAATTATATTTATTAATGGAAATAACATACAGCTTTGGAATAATTCACTAGGAAATAGTCTCACAGATGTTATGAAAATGAGAGCCCACATGATAAGTAGTAACCTATAAGATTAGTTCTGAGGTTTGACAAAATAATGAATGTTTTCCCCAGGTACTCAGTGCGGTAAGAGTTTCAAGTGATTGTTAGTACATGAGTTAAAAATTAAGCTGTTATTAAAGGAATCAAAAAATTACATTTTTAAAGGTGAATTTTCTTCACATGTATAATATGTCTGCATGATAAAATGAATACTGATAACACCTCCATCCCAATTTTTCAGGATTAAGAGAATTTGTGTGTTGGATACACATGAGAGAGTAGGAATAGGGAATGTGGCCTAGAGAATGACAGTAAGAGGGAATAGAAGAGAAGAAACAGAGTGAATGGGACTATAAACCTCCAGGGGAGTAAAAGCCAGACTGCAGGTACAGGGACCAGAAGGAACCCCAACTTAAAATCTGACCCATTTACACATTGACCATACAATTTAGCATTAAACTGGAACAATCTTGATAATTAAAAGGGTCCTTAGTAATTAACGATGAAACAACAAAAACAAACAGGTGACAACAGAGACACAAGCTTGAGTAAGTTGCCTTCCAATCCCCCCACTGCCAGCAACATAGACCCTAAACTGACTCAAACCTGAAGAGCCCTCCCCACCCCACTTCAACGGAAAAGTGCCATGAGTGGGCATTTGTCCATGTTAGTTCCTCTGACATACCAGAGACCCGGGTCAGAAACACACCCACACGACCCTCCCATGATCCAGACTCCCAGCTGCACAACCCAGGATGTGACACGTGACCCACAGGCCCTTAGAATGGACTTGCTATTAAAAGAACAAAATGAATACATAGGGCAGTAGTGAATAAGTGAGTCACTAATGAATGAGCCCATTCAATTACCAGGGATCACTACAAGCCCAAGGCTCAGTATTTTAAGGGCCTAACGGAGGCAGCTGCTGCTGAAACTACAGTGGCTGGAATATGCTAAAGACAGAAACGTGGAGACCTTGCGTTTGTTGATACTATGCAAGGAAAGAAACAAAGGGACAGAAGAAATTTTAAAGAGAAAGAAAACTATGACATATGATGATCCTAACTCTATGCAAGTTTCAAGAATCTTAAAGAAGACAAGCTAAATCACTAAGCAATAGAATCCAGTTTATTTTCACTAGCAACCTGATAATGCAGAATCAAGAAGGAGGACTTCCTTCCTTCCATTGATTGACTAGTTTACTAAAATTGATAGAGTTCAGTTGAACAATTTGTAAAACTTTGCTAACTAGCTTAAGCAATGGAGGAAGTCGTAGTTAAATACCACAATCAGCAAAGGGAGAATTGAAGAAAACTAGTTCTGTTAAAAAACAAAAAAACTACTATAACTGCGGTTTAAGTGCCAAATGCAATCTGGGTGCTATGTTAAGCAATGTACTCTATAGCAACAGGATGTAATAAATTAGAAGTGTGAATTAACTTCCAGAGTCACATAGGTGGCATCTTTGTCCAAATCTATTTGAAATCAAGACTCCAGCACTTTATTCTCTGCTACAGTGGTGCTCTCTCCACAAACTTGAGTGATGTTCCCCTTCACTGAGATAATAAAGTGAACTTAATTTCTCATTAGAAAGCTGACTGTATTCTCCTAGAAACAAGTCCAATATATATGTGGAATATTGATTCACAGATTAGTACTTAAATACTGCAACACAAATTTTTCAGTCATGAGAGTTGTCTGTACTTGCTTTTTCCAATTGCTCCACTCTCATGCTCTGGTGTACCTACTGCAATCAGGACTCATCTCTGCACTCCACTAAACCCTGCTAAACCCAATAATTAATTCTCAATTACATCTAAATTCATCTATGAATAATAAGGGACAGTAGATTTGTCCTTCATGAAGCAGCTCCTTCATTTGTGGCTCTTTTTGGTCTTTGCTTGTTCTTTCTCATCTTTAAATAAGGGCTTCCCTTACGGCTCATTCTTTGGTCTTTTTCCTTCTCCGCTCACACTTTGTGTGATCTCACGTCCTATATATAATATATATTTTAGAATTACTCCCAAATTTATATCTCCAGCTGGGAATCTCCCTTCTGACCATCAGAGTCATAGATCCAAATCATCACTCACTAAGTGATGTTTCAATAAGTAACTCAAGAAAGGAACCTTAAGGTATCTGAAAACAAATTCCTGATCTACCACCCAACACACAAACACACACAAACTTACTGCTCTCAGTCTTGCTTCCCCATAGTCCACTCTCCCAGGAAATGGCAACTCTCTTAAGTTGTCCCACAAATCTTAGGGTTCTCCTTGACTTCTTTTTTATTTTCAGGTAAGACATCTAATCCATCAGCAAATTCTGCTTCAAATAAGATCCAAAATACAACCACATCCTCCTACCTCCACTACTACTACCATCATTTCTCTTTTGAGTTGTTGTAACTGGTCTCTCTGCTTCAGATTTGCCTCACACTTTATATATATATTCCATTATAATATGTAAGGCAAATTCTTGTCTCATCTCTGTTCAAAAATTTCTGGTGGCTTTTCCAAACCCAAAACCCTTATGATGGTTTACAAGCAATTACATATTTGAGCACCCTACTCCACTCTGGTCTCATCTTCTACTATTTCTTCATTTATCTATCTAATTCAGACAACACTTCTTGATTGATGCTTCTTGAGCACAGTATCCTCCTTTTCCCTTGATGTTCTCTCTCTGCCCCAGATATCCTATACGGCTTATTTCATCACAACCTTAGAACTCACAAATGTCACTTTACCCATAATACCTTTCTTAATGAGAACTTTTAAAACAGTACCTATCTCTATCCGCCTTCTCTGTTATTTTTCTTAACAATACTTACTATACAATTCATTTTGATTGCCTTTTTCCCCTAATAAAATGTAAATTTCTTAAGAATAGAAATTTATATCTCTTCTAATATTGATTTTATCCCCAGTTCCTCCAGTATAGTCATAGTGGGTGCTCAATAAATTGTTGCTGAATAAATGATATCTTAACAAAACATAACATTTGATTGTAATTTTGTTTAAGATATCGCATGCTACTGTGATCTCTTTAGCTAGATTTCATATTTAAATTTCTAATTCAGAATCTACAGTGCCATTATCATGTTTGTTGTGCTTCAGTTTCAAGAAAGTCAGCAAACATTTGTTTTGTTCCACTATACAAAATCACTGTGCTAGGTATTCGGGAATAGAAATGCATAAAAATATTCCATTGTATGTATACATACAACATCTTTATCTGTTCATCCACTGATGGACACTTAGTTTACTTCCATTTATTGGTTATTATAAATAATGCTGCACTGAACACAGTGGTTCACATATCTTTTCAAATATGTGTTTCCATTTTCTTTAGATAAATACCCAGAAGTCAAATTGTTGGATTGTATGGTAGTTACATTTTTAATTTTTTTAGAAACCTCCATACTGCTTTCCACAGTGGCTGTACGTATTTACATTCCCACCAACAGTGCACAAGGGTTCCTTTTTCTCCAAATCCTTGTCAACACTTGTTATTTCTTGTCTTCTTGATGATAGCCATTCTAACACATGTGAGGGGTTATCTCAGTGTGGGTTTGATTTTCATTTCCCTGATGAGTGGTAATGTTAGGCATCTTTTCATTTACCTGTAGTTCATCTGTATATCTTCTTGGAAAAATGTCTCTTCCGATCCTCTGCCCATTTTTAAATTGGATTGTTCTCTTGTTATTGAGTTGTATGAGTTCTTTATATATTTTGGATATTAACCCTTTACCAGATATATGACTAGCAAACATTTTCTCCCATTTAAAAGGTTGCCTTTTCATTTTGTTGATAATTTCCATTGCTGTGCAGAAGCTTTTTAGTTTTATGTCATCCCACCTGTTTATTTTTGCTTTTGGAGTCAGACTCCAAAATCATCACCAAGACCAGTGTCAAGGAGCTTACTGCCTATGTTTTCTCTAGGAATTTTATGGTTTTAGGCCACACATTCAAATCTTTAATACACTTTGAGTTAATCTTTGTGTGTGGTATAAGAGAGGTCTAGGTTTCATTCTTTTGCACATGGCTGTCCAGTTTTCCCAGCACCATTTATTAAAGAGATTGCTGTCTCCCCATTGTGCATTCTTGGTTCCTTTGTCATAAGTTAACTGATTATATATATTTGTGGGTTTATTTTTGGTCTCTTTACTCTGTTCCATTGATCTGTGTGTATGTTTTTATGCCAAAGCCATAAAGTTTTGGTTAAGACAGCTTTGTAATTTTTAAATGAAGGCAACCCAAATGTTATATTCACCATCAATATTATGGTCCAATATCCTTACAGCATTGTGTGTTTCCCCCAAATCAGCACTACTTTTGGTTTGGACTAGATTTGAAAATTCTTTTTGTGTGGTCCTTATATCTTCTGGATATACAGTCACACATGATGTTTCCTACATATGAATTATGAACCCTCCTAGATTCAAGGGCGAGTACAGATTTCCCCCATGTTGTCCTCTGGCATTACATTGACAACCTGAAGAATTAAATTTCAAGACTAAGTTGGCTTCTCTCTTGTGAGGTTCTGCTTAAACTTAAGACACGAGTGTGAGAGGAAAGTAACAACCATGGAATACATAGAGATAACTATACTCTGTTTAGACACAGACTCTGTTCATTTCTCTAGATACATAATAATGATAATAATGCTATTTATTACCTTTTAGAATAAGTTAAGTATAACCTATTCCTATCTAGGAGTAGGAAAGATGTTATGTATTAATTCATATTCATTTGCTAAGAAGGAAAACTAAAATGGACCATTTTCACATTGCAAATCATCTGTACTTTTCATATGAATGTTAAGGTAATGTTTTATAAAATACATTAATAAGTATAGAAGCCACTATATCTGAATACCTCTTAATCTTCCTTAAGGCAACATTATAAAACCTGTTTTTTAGAGAGATGCATAAAAGCTATGCATTTGGTGCTTATGAGAAGAGAGAACATTGTCACAAAGGGAAACCAAGTTTAGTTAAGACAAAATATTTATCCTAGTAGAAAAAAAGATATTATCAAATGGAGAGCATTTGGATATTTTAATGGTCAAAATAGCCCCCAAATTTTCACCATGTTGTAGATTCAGTGAAGTCTCAAACATATAAAAAGTTAGAGGATTCAAAACTGTGTTAAAATGAGCAATAATTAATATGATACTAAATAAGTTCTCTATGGTCATTAAAACTTCATAAATAAAATCCAAACTTTTTTGACTTACATAAAGCAAATTTTAAATGTTCCAGAGTTTATAAATTAAATTACAAAAACTAGCACTCTCTCCACATATTTTGCCACATGGGTACTGGATACTATAATACCATGGTTTAAATTGCAGCTCTAGAGCTTTTTTTAGAATCTTGTTTACAAAGCAATTTTGTAGCAGCATGTTTATTTCTTTTCAACACCTTTTATGACACCTCAATTGGAAATATAAAGTAAAAATTTCCCAGAATGAAAACATTTTATCTTTCAAAGCCATACCTGAGTCTTCTTTGAAAATATAATTATAGTCCAGTTATAATGCTTCAGGCAAGTTGTCTTAATCTTTCCATTTTTAAGAGCACAGGATATATAATAATCTATCAATATAAAATTCCTGTGTGGAAATCAAATGTGTGCAGGTATGACAACTACCTAATCAGACTCCAGTGTTCAGGATGATTGAGTTTGTTGAACAGTACATACTAATACAGTGTTGAAAAGAAGCAAGTATACCAGCGAAAAGGAACAACAATAAACTAGTTCATGGTTTGTGGCAGAGGACATATAAACAGACTGGAGTATATTCCGAATGAACACTAAGCCCTATTTTATAATGAAAGTGGAAGTATTACAGCCTTTTCTTAAACCAGGACACAAAAGACTATTTGGATTTCTAGTGAATCTATGATGTTATAGCTCAGGTAAGTAAGTTCATAAGGACTGCTGATCGATAGCTTCAAAGCAGCTGGAAAGTTATATATGGAAAACCTATTATAAGATTGATTTTTACAGCAGAAATCCATATATCAAGCAGGTTCATTGGAAGCAAATGATAAAATGAATACAGCCAAGAAAAGGAGTTCTCAAGATGGTGTGCTATCAGCCAAGGTGACATACATTATAAAAGAACAAGGTGCAAAGCAATGGAAAGATAATCATTTTCTTTCATAGTGTATAGTGACTCACCTTTTGTCTTCTTAATACATTTTCAAATAAACAATGGACATTTGTTAGTGAATTATTTGGCCTAGTGGAAGTTTTGTGAGAATAACCAATAATTGTATTTCCAAGATGTTTAAAGTGTGGAAACCTAACAAGCAGCTCAATTATTTCTTCTACCATGATTGACCATTATACAAACATACAAATACAACATTTTTTCTGAGTCTTTTATAATTCCTTTAATTCTTAGGTAAGGGAGGATGAATTTAGTTTTCTGGCTTAACCCTACAATCATAATGTTCCTCATTTTATAATTAGAAAAGATCCAAAATTTCTATAAGGCACCAATATTAATTTAGCATCTTTAAAAATTATCAACTGGGGAGGAGTCAAGATGGTGGTATGAGTAGAACAGTGGAAATCTCCTCCCAAAACCATATATATTTTTGAAAATACAACAAATACAACTACTCCTAAAAGAGAGACCAAAAGATACAGGACAACAGCCAGACAACATCCACACCTGCGAGAACCCAGTGCCTCGAAAAGGGGGTAAGATACAAGCTGCGGCCTGACGGGACCCGAGCGCCCCTCCCACCAGCTCCCAGGGGGGAGGAGAGGAGTCAGAGCCGAGGACTGCTAAATACCCAGCCCTAGTCATCCGCACTGGGAGCACAGACATACAGTGCATGGTGTGCTGAATACCAGGGAAATGGGACAGTAAAACCTGCGAGCGGTCCCCACAGCCAGTGCCCCTGGGACAAAAGAAAAGCAAATGCTTTTTGAAAGTCTTAAAGGGACAGGGGCCTCACAACTGGATGGAAGTGTCCCGGCACACTCAGCCCAGCAGCAGGGAATCCTGGGGAACTCCGGGTGCCCTAACCCCCTGGGCAGCAGCACAGCTCGGAGGCCCCTTGCAGTGATAAATAGCCTCCCGCCCATTCCCCCTCCAGCGTGGCCCTGCCACAGGGGAGCAGCAGCCTGAGGCCGGCCACGCCCACAGCAGCCACGTGGAGCTTACTCCACAGAGGCCTGGGCAAGAATCAGAGACCCCATCTGCGCACAGCTGCCCAGTAATAGCCGCTAGGGGTAGCTGTTCTCACAGGAGAGGAAGGCCACAAACTAGCAAGAAGGGAAATTCTCCCAGCAGTTACTCACACCAACTCCCAACAACTCTCTCTATCGCCATGAAAAGGCAGAAGAATTTGATAAAGACCAGACTAACAGAGACAACCCCTGAGAAGGAGCTTGGGGAGATAGACCTAACCAATCTTCCTGAAAAAGAATTCAAAATAGAGGTCATAACCATGCTGATGGAGCTGCAAAGAAATATGCAAGAGCTAACTGACAAAGTAGGGAGGGAGACCACAGAAATAAAACAATCTCTGGAAGAACTTAAAAGCAGAATGGACAAGATGTAAGAGGCCATTAATGGAATAGAAACCAGAGAACAGGAACACATAGAAGCTGATGCAGAAACAGATAAAAGGATCTCCAGAAATGAAACAATATTAAGAGAACTGTGTGGCCAATCCAAAAGGAACAATATCTACATTATAGGGGTACCAGAAGAAGAAGAGAGAGAAAAAGGGATAGAAAGTGTGTTTGAAGAAATAATTGCTGAAAACTTCCCCAAACTGGGGGAGGAAATAGTCCCTCAGACCACGAAGCACACAGAACTCCCAACAGAAGGGACCCAAGGAGGACAACACCAAGACATATAATAATTAAAATGGCAAAGATCAAGGACAAGAACAGAGTTTTAAAGGCAGCTAGAGAGAGGGAAAGTGTCACCTACAAAGGAAGCCCCATCAGGCTATCATCAGACTTCTCAACAGAAACCTTACAGGCCAGAAGAGAATGACATGATATTCAATGCAATGAAGCAGAAGGGCCTTGAACCAAGGATACTGTAGTACGATTATCATTTAAATACGAAGGAGGGATTAAACAATTCCCAGACAAGCAAAAGTTGAGGGAATTTGCTTCCCACAAAACACCTCTACAAGGTATTTTAGAGGGACTGCTCTAAATGGGAGCACTCCTAAGACTAAATAGATGTCACCAGAGAAAATAAAATCACCACAAAGAACGAAGACCAACCAAATACTAACTAAAGGCAGAAAATAAAATCAACTACCCATAAAAGCAATCAAAGGAAACACAGAAGAGCACAGAATAAAACACCCAACATATAAAGAATGGAAGAGGAGGAATAAGAAGGGAGAGAAATAAAGAAACACCAGACAGTGTTTATAATAGCTCAATAAGCGAGTTAAGTTAGACAGCAAGATAGTAAAGAAGCCAACCTTGAACCTTTGGTAACCACGAATCTAAAGCCTGCAATGTCAATAAGTACATATCTTTCAATAATCACCCTAAATGTAAATGGACTGAATGCACCAATTAAAAGACAGAGTAATAGAATGGATAAAAAAGCAAGACCCATCTATATGCTGCTTACAAGAGACTCACCTCAAACCCAAAGACAGGCACAGACTAAAAGTCAAGGGATGGAAAAAGATATTTCATGCAAACAACAGGGAGAAAAAAGCAGGTGTTGCAGTACTAGTATCAGACAAAATAGACTTCAAAACAAAGAAAGTAACAAGAGATAAAGAAGGACATTACATAATGATAAAAACTATCATCTTACTCTTGGATAGGAAACCTATGATATTAATACTTAAGTTTATAAAAAGTTATAATATTGTGGGATGTTTCCTATCTATAAATAACTAATGACAAAACATATATAGTCAAAGAAACCAGCATACTGATCTCAGAGCAAAGTTTTTTATTTTGTAATTAGCTTTTTAAAAGTGGAAATTTGAATGTTCAGTAGTTGAGAAATGTAAATGCAATTGAAACATAAATCCCCATTGTCTTTCAAGCTAGCAATGTACATCTAGATGGAAAGACTTTTTTTTTATCATAGAAGTTCCTAAGCTCTCCAACTTGTCAATAAGTCAATATTATAAAAATGTTCTTTGTCATCCTGTCTAAAACTGCAAAATCATTAAGACCTTTCCAGCATGTTGGTTTCTTTTAATTTATGATAATTTGTAGTAAGCTTTTGTTACTACTCTTTTTCACCAGTAATCAAGTTACACACTGGATTTGGGGTAAATTAGTGAAGCCAGCAAATATATGTATTTGAGTTACACAAATCTGATGTTTATAGGCAACTATTCTTAGTTGGCAATTCTCTTATATAGAATCGTATCAAATTAATTCTCTGAAGTTAATTGATAACTACCATGGAAAAGTAGCATAGACAACTATTTTTCAAATTATACACAGGTTCAGAAGAGAATAATGCTGCTGTAATTTTTTTTTTAATTCCCTCACCTGACACTGTTTCATTTTCCAATGGTTAAAGAATAAGACCATTTCTTGAGAAAGCTCTTTGGGGTGATCAAGTTGACATTAGAATCTGGCAAATCACTATGACTTACAGTTCACTAAGGAACTGAAATATAATATTAGGCTTTTCAAATATATGAACAATGATTTTTTGTTTTACTTACAACATGGTCTTTTAAGCTTCATAAACATTAATGATGGCAATGGAAAAAAATAAACACTTCCTTTTAGTTCAAAGAATTTGAAATAAATTCATGTCATAGAATTAAAGAACAAATACAGAATAGATTGCTTGAGTTAATAGTTATTTATAATTGCTGAATTCTCTCATATTTATTATACAATCATCACTGCCATTAACCCTAGCACTCAAGCATCACTGAAAGGAGTAAGCTGAAGATTTTATCATTACATTGAAAGTTTGGGTTTGTCTTCTGTCAGTTTATAATTTCTTTGCCAAGTACTGCTACTAGATTCCATCTGGTGTATTCACCACCCAGATTTAAATCTGCAGAAAGATTCCAGGTAATGATGAGAAACAAAGTGAAATGGCTTACTTCATCATCAGCATGATGCCATTACCAGAAATTCCTGATAGTTTTCTTAGGCTGCAAAAAAGCTTGCATCTTGCAGAAGTCCTAAACTTTTCTGAGTTTAAAAAAAAGAAGGTATGCAATTTTAAGCTAAAGTTCATGGTAATATAATGAGCATGCTGATGGAGGATATTTTTAAATGTCAGTTTTATGGCCCTCTGTTAGAACCTCTATATTGGGTTGAATGTTTTTCACGATCTAAAATCTAAAATAACTTCTTAAAAAGACTCAAGAATTGTAATGAAACAGTCATCCTTGACTCTTAACACTATAAGGGAAAAACACATGAAAGAAGTTGTCTAAAGTACAAAGGATTATGAAAACACAGAATTTTTTTAATGAATGAATTTTTAGCTGGCATTCATACCAAAAGGTAATTATTAATCATCAGGTATCAATTGCCTAAATGCATAAATAGCATACTGTTACATATTTAGGATTTTGTACTATGAAAGCCAATCAATCATACGAATTTAAGTTACTTGACACTGTACTCAGTAGATCCAATGTCCCAAATAAGCAGCTGGTGCACAATATATTTTATAGCACCCCCCAAAATAAAGAAAGAAAAGAAGTCAACCACAGATGGTTACCTTCAAGACATGCAATTTTCTACTTCCTTGGGTAGAATGCAGCACCATCTTCTAGTAGGTGATATAGTACAACAAACATCTCACCTGTAAGACATCTGTTTTCCAGCTGACAATGGGCCAAAACAAAACTTTCAGACTTTTGGAAAAAAAAATGCCTTCCTCTCAGAGCAGTGCTGACATAAATCCTAATGACCTGATACTTTTAACTACCTCCTTTTAACAACCTCTTATACTATTCTCCAGCAGAGTCTTGAAATGAGCTGAGAGTAAAAGGCCACCCACAGCACTTAAATCAGACTTGGGGGCTATTAAGTTTTTTCTCAACCTCTCTTTTTCTATTCTGTCTTCCTAATTATTGTCATCAGTGTGCACATTTTCTTTTTGCCTTGAGAGGAAATATTGACATTTCTGGAGTGAAATATTGAAATGGTGCATTCATTTTATTGATGATTCTGCAGTAGCTAACATTCACAGAACTAAAGGTTGCAGAACTTTGTTGATGAGGCCAAAAAATCAGGAGCAAATTAAAGATAGGAGTAAAACAGGACTTCCTAATTAATTAGTAGATTTTTCTCTAATCTCCAGCATGAGAATCTAGGTGTATAAAATAAATCTTGACATCAGGCACCAATTAAAGTTCCAAGTTACCAAACAAAATAACAACTCTTCACTTTTACACATTAAATGTGTTTTTAGAAACTTCTGAACTTAAAAGAGAATTGTTAATTTTCATAAGCATAAGCAAGCCTCTAACAGTGCAGCTTCCACTTTCTCAGCCTGATTAAGGAACAAGTTTCTGTATATTGTGAAGATTTCTCAGTTTTTAACTGAAGCAAAATTGTGGTAGAAACTTAATATTCTTGATCTTGCCTATCTCAGGGCATAGGTGAACTGTTTTATTATATCTTAGTAAACTAATCACATCATAATATATGCTTCCCAAAGAAATTAAGTTTGATCTAGGGTCTGTAAAGCCAAAGGGAGTCATATTAACAACAGATGTTCATTTACCATAACACGATGCTAGTTTTTATTTCTATATGTTCTTCAAAAAAGAACATCTGACTAATTATTTTAACTGTAGGTTTGGAAATGCCACAGCAGGAATGCAAGTATCAATTTAAACAACCTCTTTTTAACTATTATATTTAGAATTAGAATTTTATTACTTTTAACAACACCAGTTTACTTACTATAAACCTGCTGTATTGATTTCAGAGCCTCTCCTCACAAGTCACCTTTGAAACAAATTTTTTTAAATGCCTGATATAAGGACTCCTTAGATAAATCTCTTCTCTCAATGTTGTTTCCCTTGAGAAGTGGTCATTACATCTCGAGATCTCTCTACAATGATGGACATAAGGCCTGAAGTGAGAAAAGTAGAGCCATAAATACTATTCCCAAATCATCAACTTAATAAATGTCTACAGCCTTATCTGAACACTGTGTATTAAGGTAACTTTTCAGGTTCCATCTCTCTTTAAGAAACACAGCTTTGATTTGCACAACTTTCTTTGAATTTCAGGATTAAATTAATTATACACATATTTAGATCTTAAAAGTTAGAACCATAAAATGCAAAAATTCTCTTTATTCCACCATTTACTAGACCAATCTACTGAGGGAGAAAGACACAAAAGGGGGATTTAAATATCCAGCATGAACTGATACAGATGGGAAACAAGTAGATAACTCCTTAGAAAAGTCAACATTCATCATGGCAAAGTCAGGGAAGTTGGAAGGTTGGCACCCAGTACTTCTATCCGTAAAGATTTGGAAGCACACCTTTGTATTTCCCTTGGTAGCAAAACAATCCTTGCAAATTGCTTAGGAAATTTTGACAGTCAGTTTTCTACTCCTCTATCCCTACAATTTTTGGCAGGGTGAGAATTTTTTTATAAAATAGATGGAGCATCTTGAATTGTGTTCATGTTCCTTTCCAAAAGAGAAAGGACACTTTCTCAAGGGATACAGAACACCATCTTTCCCCACTCTCTCTCTACCTCTGTGTATCGAGGAATGTACCTGCTCTCCTAATGTCAGTATTCCTTTCTAGAGAAAATAGTCCTTAAATTGCCACAAGGCCATAAAAAGTATGGTAGATTTCAAAAAATTGCTTGCTAAAGAAGCATCTTAAAAATTACAATTGCCCAAGTTCTGCTGAATCAAAATCTCTGGGAGAAGAGACTAAAAATCTCTAGTATGATTACTAAGACCCCATACAACATCAGAGATCAAAAGTAGAAGGAATAACGCACAGTTTATTTAAGAATAAATCCTACTGATCACTCAAGAGTGAGGGTACTAGATAATAGGAGTTGGGACTGAAATGTAAAATTGTGTAATGGATCATGTCAAGTAAATCATAAAATCGCAAAATGTGATCATGACTCTTCAGCCCTCTCTTTTCTTTAGTTCTATCCTTCCCCAGCTTAGATTTCATATATCATTTCAAAAAATTTTTCCAATAGTGTATTCTGCCTCAGAACCTCTGTCTCTTTATCATTCCCATCGGACAAAACTCACACTAAATGACTCTAGCTTCCACTTTCTTTAAATCTACACTTACGTAGCTAATTACTATTAAAAACTGTCAAGAAACAAAGCAACACTAAATTCCTCATGGACAACCCAATGGACAATGAGAATGGCCCAACAGTCACCAAATGGTGCAACCATCATTGCCATCTACCCCCTACCTCATTTCCCAAATTTAATGATTCAGTAACAATGTATTTATTTCCTCAATCTCTCTCAAAATCTCACTTTTTACCTTCTCCACCATCACCACCCTACACCAAACTACCACTCTCATTCATCAGCAACTACCTACTGCCTATCTACACTGCCTGTTGTTCATCCAATTCATTCTCCACACTGGAGCCAAAGTGATCTACATGAGATAAGAGATGAATTTCTCTCTGTTTCTCTTTCTCTCTGTGTCTTTCTCACCACCACCGCCACCACCAACTTAAGTCTTTTTTATTGGCTTCCCATTACTCAGAAGGCTTCATTATGTGAATGACAAGGACCTGTATATTTTGGACCTTATCTATTTCTCTACACAAAATTTGCCTCCATTATATAAAATTTGCATATGTGTCTTCTTTCTACATGAAATATTCTTTCCCCTCTTTCCTTAGTTAATTCCTGCTCATAACAAATCAACTCAATTAGATGATGATTGATTTTTCATATTTTTATGATTCTTTAATTAAAATCCATCACATTCCCAAGATCATATTATGTCATTAAGTAATGATATAAATATAAAAGAAAAATATCCTGAAAGAAGATTTAATTGTCTATACAATATAAGGATAAGGGCCATATTCTTAACCAAAACAGAAAACACAGAAGTTTTTTCCATTTTTTCAAGTAGATCACTTTTAATATATAAAGTGAAGTTGGGACAGCAAAAGATGGTGTAAAAGATAAGCAGTTATTTTGGAAACAAATATTTATAATACCAAGAGCTCATGGAAAAGGTTAAGATCTATAATACAAAAAATGCTCTTACAAATTGCTAAAATGGAAGCAAAAAAAATATGTGCAACAGATAAATGAGTAAATGGTATAGTGAGGCAAAACAGAATAGCAAATTCAAGCAGCCATACTCAGGAAAAGATGAGATGTTTGAAATTCCCATTTATCAGGGAAATATAAATTAAGTAGCAATGAGAAACATTTGCACATATTAGCCTTACTAAAATGTTAAGATGTGTTAGCATATATTGTGTGGAATGTGGAGAGAGCATAATTTCATATTATTGAAGAAAATATGAATTATTATTACCTCTATGGATGTAAAGCAACCTGAAGACATCTACTAAAATTTAAAAATTAAAGACCTTTTGACCCAGCAAACTCACCTTTTTAGAATGTATTACATATTAATGAAACATTAAAAATTAGAGTAAAAATATACAGTGATGCAGCTTTTTCATGGTAGGAGGAACAACTGGATATAAAGTAGAAACTAACCATTTGAGAGTGGCTAAATAAATTACTTTACATCCATATCATGAAATATTTTGTAACCATTGAAAGAATGAATCAGGGCTAAATTAAGTGATTTCTCCAAATTTTTCAGGAGATATTGTTGAAAGAAATGTGATGTATAAACTGTTCAACATATCCCATTTTAATAAAACAATGATACAAATCTTTCACATTTATATAAATGCATGGGAAAAATAATTAAACAAGCACATAACATGTTCTTAACATGGGTTTCTAAGATTGAGAATGTGAATGGATAATGTGGTAAGATCAAACAGAAAAGGAAACTAAAATATAAAATTACATTAAAAGTAAGTAAATAAATCTTTATAAAAATAGTTTGTATGACTTGACCACATTCAGACATTTATGAAAATGTTCACTATGTATGTGGATAAAAATTAATATTATCAAACAAGAAAGATGGAATTGATGGTTGAAAATATGATCAATATTGTCCTGTCAAGTTGTTTCTTACCTCTGAGTACACTGGCGATATTGTCTGTGGTTAATCTCCCCATCTGGAAAAACAGAGACCATGTTTTAGTCTTTTTCCCTCAAAACACCCTAAATAGAACATTGTACATAAATATCTGTTTTTCAATATATTTTTAATCAAATTCACCCAGTAATATTTATCAAATGCCAGAGGCACAGCTTTAGGCCTCAAGGAAATAGAAATAAATAAAATAAAGAGATACATTAAAATAAAATAAATGAAATGAAATGAAAAATTGAATAAGGGGTCAGTGAAAAATCCAGTGGAAATCAAATAAAACCAAATGTAAGAAAATAAAACTATAAAAATGATTTATGCAAGATGATAGATATGGCAAACCTGAAATTGGTAGTACTATAGAGGAAACAAAATAAATGGAAGAGAAAAGTATTCTGAATTAAAAGATAAGAAAACATTCCTGAAACAAAGACAAATCTGTCAATTAAAAGGAATCACCAAGCTGTTGGAAAAATAAGCACAAAATGATCAATACTGAGCTCCTGCCTAGTGAAGTTCCAGAAATATATAAGAATCCAACTAAAAACACAAGATCACTGAAGGCGGATTAAAGATGGCGGTGTGAGAGGTGAGACAGAGGCTTCCTCCTAAAACCACATATAATACAAAAATATAACTAATACAACTAATCCTGAAAGACCAACAAAAAAGAGGACAGTGCCAGACTGCATACACCCGGAGAAAAGAGCAGACCTCATGGAACAGGGTAACTACCAAAGCTGTGGCCTGGCGGTACCAAAGCTCTTCCCCCACCCCAGCTCAACAGTGGGAAGAAGAGAAATGGAGCAGGGGAGGGAGTGGAAGGCCTGGGACTGCTGAACACCTAACTCCAGAGATCTGCTCTGGGAGCACAAACCTACATTTCATGGTGCTATCATGATACTCATGATAAGGGGATTGGAAAGCTAAGACAGGCAGAATTGCTGGAGAGACTGAGATTCCAGCCACTTGTAAAAAGCAGGGATCCATATCCAGTGCTCTTGGACAAAGAAAGGCAGGCAGTCTGAGAGACTTCCTAGCAAGGAAACCCTTAGCAAGAGGGCTGCTAAAGGGACAAGGATTGCACAGAGCTTACTGCTCAGGAGAAAGGACAGGTAGACAAAATTGTCTGGGTGCACTCTGCCCAGTTTTCATGATTCCATGATGCTCCAGCTCCCTGGCTGGCTACACAGCTCCAAAGAGCCCCACCATGACATGCACCCTACTGCACCTTTCTCCCAGCCAGCCCCACCTGGCTCACAAACCAGCAAACCCTACCCTAGTGTTAGGCCAGCCAGAGGGAAGATCTGTCTACAGCAACTACAAATGCAAAGCATAAGGGCTTATACCTGTGTGCTTGGCCCACTTGTTCAGGCAGTGGAGACATGCATAGTAGCCTGGAAGCAGGAAACACCTCTTTCCACCCCCCCAGGCACCAATACCACTCCCCTCTGACCCCTGACTTTGCTTCAGGGGCTGAGAAGCTCCAGAGAGTAGAGTTCTGGGCACTAGAGGGCACCATATACAACTATGAAACACCAAAGGAACCTGGTTCAGAGTGAAATTATTAATACAATTCCTGAGAAAGATGACATCAACCTCATGAATCATCCTGAAAAAGAGTTCAAAATAAAAATCATTAACATACTCATGGAGGTACAGAAAGATATTCAAGAACTCAGGAATGAGTTCCGGTAGGAGATCCAATTGTTGAAGAGCATAATGGAGGGTATTAAAAGCAGATTAGATATGGTGGAGAAGACGATAAATGAAATAAAAATTAGAGAAGAGGAATACAAAGAAGCTGAGGCACAGAGAGAAAAAAGGATCTCTAAGAATGAAAGAATGCTGAGAGAACTGTGTGACCAATCCAAATGGAACAATATTCACATTATAGGGGTACCAGAAGAAGAAGAGAGAAAAAGGGATAGAAAGTGTCTTTGAGGAGGTAATTACTGAAAACTTCCCCAATCTGGGGAAGGAGATAGTCTCTCAGGCCATGGAGATCCACAGATCTCCCAACTCAAGGGACCATGGAAGACAACACCAAGACATAGTAATTAAAATGGCAAAGATCAAGGATAAGGACAAACTACTAAGAGCATCCAGAGAGAGAAATAAGATCACATACAAAGGAAAGCCCATCAGGCTAACATCAGACTTCTCAGCAGAAACCTTACAGGCCAGAAGGGAGTAACATGATGTATTTAATTCCATGAAGCAGAAGTACCTGGAACCAAGATTACTTTATCTGGCAAAATTATCATTTAAATTTGAAGGAGGTATTAAACAATTTCCAAATAAGCAAAAGCTGAGAGAATTCAGCTCCCACAGTCTATTTTGGAGGGACTGCTATAGACGGAAGTGTTCCTCCTAAGGTTTAATAGCTGTCACCAGAGGTAATAAAACCACCATAAAGAAAGTGAATACAGCTAATTATTAAGCAAATGCAAAATTAAATTAACTATTCCCAAAGTCAATCAAGGGATAGACAAAGAGTACAGAATATATCTAATATATAAAGAATGGAGGAGGAAGAAAAAGGACCTTTAGATTGTGTTTGTAATAGCATATTAAGTGAGTTAACTTAGACTCTTAGATAATAAGAAAGTTAATCTTGAACCTTTAGGACCCATCAATCTAAAGCATGCAATGGCAAAAAATACACACCTATCGATAATCACCCTAAATGTAAATGGACTGAATGCATCAATCAAAAGACATAGAGTCACTGAATGGATAAAAAAACAAGACCCATCTATATGCTGCCTACAAGAGACCCACTTGAAACTCAAAACATACACAGACTAAAAGTGAAGGGATAGAAAAAGATATTTCATGCAACTAATAGGGAGAAAAAGACAGGAGCTGCAGTACTTGTATCAGACAAAATAGACTTCAAAACTAAGAAAGTCACAAGAGACAAAGAAGGACATTATATAATGATAAAGGGGTCAATGAAACAAGAAGATATAACCATTATAAATATCCATGCGCCCAACACAGGAGCACTTACATATGTGAAACAAATACTAACAGAATTAAAAGGGGGAATAGAATGCAATGCTTCCATTTTAGGAGACTTCAACACTCGACTCACTCCAAAGGACAGATCAACCAGACAGAAAATAAGTAAGGAGACAGAGGCACTGAACAATACATGAGAACACATGGACCCAATAGACATCTACAGAACTCTACACCCAAAAGCAGCAGAATACACATTCTTCTAAAGTGCACATGGAACATTTTCAAGAATAGATCATATACTAGGACACAAAAAGAGCATCAGTAAATTCAAAAAAATTGAAATTGTACCAACCAGTTTCTCAGACCACGAAGGTATGAAACTAGAAATAAATTACACATAAGAAAATGAAAAATCCCACAAATACATGGACACTTCACAACATGCTCCTAAATAACCAAAGTTCCAATGATAAAATAAAAACAGAGATCAAGCAATATATGGAGACAAATAACAACAATAATTCAATACCACAAAATCTGTGGAATGCAGCCAAGGCTGTGCTGACAGGAAAGTATATTGCAAAACAGGCCTAGCTCAGGAAAGAACAAGCCCATATGAGCAGTCTAAACTCACAATTAATGAAACTAGAAAAAGAAAAACAAAGGAGGCCCAAAGTCAGTAGAAGGAAGGACATAATAAAGGTTAGAGCAGAAATAAATAAAACCGAGAAGAATAAAACAATTAAAAAAATAAATGAAAGCAAGAGCTGGTTCTTCAAGAAAATAAACAAAATAGATAAACCCTTAGCCAGACTTATCAAGAAAAAAAGAGAGTCTACACACATAAACAGAATAAGAAATGAAAAAGGAAAAATCACTATGGACACCACAGAAATACAAAGAATTATTAGAGAATACTATAAAACATTATATGCTAACAAACTGGATAACCTGGAAGAAATGGATGACTTTCTAGAAAAATACAACCTGCCAAGGCTGACCCAGATAGGAACAGAAAATATGCACAGCCCAATTACCAGCAACGAAATTAAAAACTCGTAATCAAAAACCTACTTAAGAACAAAACTCCTGGACCAGATGGCTTCACCACTGAATTTTATCAACCATTTAGTGAAGACCTAATACCTATCCTCCTTTAAGTTTTCCAAAGAGTAGAAGAAGGAATACTTCCAAACTCTTTCTATGAGGCCAGCATCACTCTAATACCAAAATCCGACAAAGACACTACAAAAAAAGAAAATTACAGACCAATATCCCTCATGAACATAGATGCAAAAATACTCAACAAAATTTTACCAAACCAAATTCAAAAATACATCAAAAAGATCATCCATCATAATCAAGTTGGATTTATGCCAGGGATGCAAGGATGGTACAACATTCGAAAATCCATCAACATCATCCACCACATCAACAAAAAGGACAAAAACCACATGATCGTCTCCATAGATGCTGAAAAAGCATTCGACAAAATTCAACATCCATTCATGATAAAAACTCTCAACAAAATGAGTATAGTGGGCAAGAACCTCAACAGAATCAATGCCTACATATGACAAACCCACAGCCAATATTATACTTAAAAGCGAGACAATGAAAACTTTTCCTTTAAGATCGGGAACAAGACAAGGATGCCCACTCTCCCCACTTTTATTCAACATAGTTCTGGAGGTCCTAGCCATGCCATTCAGACAACACAAAGAAATAAAAGGCATCCAGATTGGTAAGGAAGAAGTCAAACTGTCCACATTTGCAGATGACATGATATTGTACATTAAAAACCCTAAAGAATCCACTCCAAAACTACTAGATCTAATATCCAAATTCAGCAAAGTTGCAGGATACAATGTTAATATGCATAAATCTGTGGCATTCCTATATATTAACAATGAACTAGCAGAAAGAGAAATCAGGAAAACAATTCCATTCACAGTTGCATCAGAAAGAATAAAATACCTAGGAATAAACCTAACCAAGGAAATTAAAGACTTATACTCTGAAAACTTCAAGATACTCATAAGAGAAATTAAAGATGATACCAATAAATGGAAACACATCCCATGCTCATGGATAGGAAGAATTAATGTTGTCAAAATGGCCATCCTGCCTAAAGCAATCTACAGATTCAATGCAATTCCTATCAAAACAACAACAGCATTCTTCAACGAACTAGAGAAAATCATTCTATAGTTCATATGGAAACACAAAAGACCCCGAATAGCCAAAGCAACCCTGAGAAAGAAGAACAAAATGGGGGGGTTATGCTCCCCAACTTCAAGCTCTACTACAAAGCCATAGTAGTCAAGACAATTTGGTACTGGCACAAGAACAGACTCATAGACCAATGGCACAGACTAGAGAGCCCTGATATAAACCCAAGCATATATGGTCAATTAATATATGATAAAGAGCCATGGATATACAATGGGGAAATGACAGCCTCTTCAACAGCTGGTGTTGGCAAAACTGGACAGCTACATGCAAAAGAATGAAACTGGAGTATTGTTTAACCCCATACACAAAAGTAAACTCAAAATGGATCAAAGACCTGAATGTAAGTCATGAAACCATAAAACTCTTAGAAGATAACATAGGCAAAAATCTCCTGAAAATAAGCATGAGCAACTTCTTCCTGAATGCATCTCCTCGAGCAAGGGAAACAAAAGCAAAAATGAACTCATGGGACTACATTAAACTAAAAATTTTCTGTACAGCAAAGGATACTATCAACAGAACAAAAAGACATCCTACGATATGGGAGAATATATTTGTAAATGACATATCTGACAAGGGGTAAACATCCAAAATATATGAAAAACTTACATGCCTCAATACCCAAAAAGCAAATAACCCAATTTAAAAATGGGCAGAGGATATGAACAGACAGTTCTCCAAAGAAGAAATTCAGATGGCCAACAGACACATGAAAAGATGCTCCACATTGCTAGTCATCAGAGAAATGCAAATTAAAACCACAATGAGATATTACCTCACACCAGTAAGGATTGCCACCATCCAAAAGACAAACAACAACAAGTTTTGGCGAGGTTGTAGAGAAAGGAGAACCCTCCTACACTGCTGGTGGGAATGTAAGCTAGTTCAACCACTGTGGAAAGCAATATGGAGGTTCCACAAAAAACTTACAATAGAAATACCATTTGATCTGGGAATCCCACTCCTTGGAATTTACGCAAAGAATATAACTTCTCAGATTCAAAAGACATATGCACCCCTATGTTTATCGCAGCACTTTTTACAATAGTCAAGATATGGAAACAACCTAAGAATCCATCAGTAGATGAATGGATAAAGAAGATGTGGTACATATTCACAATGAAATACTATTCAACCACAAGAAAGAAACAAATCGTACCATTTGCAACAACATGGATGGAGCTGGAGGACATTGTGCTCAGTCAAATAAGCCAGGCAGAGAAAGACAAGTACCAAATGATTTCCCTCATTTGTGGAGTATAACAAAGAAGCAAAACTGAAGGAACAAAACAGCAGCAGACTCAGAGACTCCAAGAAGGGACTAGTGGTTACCAAAGGGGAGGGGAGGGGGAGGGCAGGTGGGGAGGAAGGGAGAAGGGGATTGAAGGGTATTATGTTTAGTACACATGGTGTGGGGGATCACAGGGAGAACAGTGTAGCACAGAGAAGGCAAATAGTGGATTTGTGGCATCTCACTGCACTGATGGACAGTGACTGCATTGGGGTATGGGTGAGGACTTGATGATATGGGTGAATGTAGTAACCACATTGTTTTTTTCATGTGAAACCTTCATAAGAGTGTATAGCAGTAATACTTTAATAAGAAATTTAAAAATAAAAACACGAGATCACTTACAAGGACGGGAAAGAAAGAAAAATCATATTGTTTTAGAATTTTTCCAGAGCAGTATTTAAGGCTAGAAGACAGGAATCAATGTCTATACATTCTGAGGATGAGAATATAATTCAAAAAGGTAATACACAGTCAAGTGTTATAATTATAAAACCAGGAGAAAACCTCAAACACATAAGAACTTCAGGAATATGGCCTTTCCTAAAACAAAAATAAACAAACAAGTAATAACAGCCAAGAAAATATTTGCTGAAATCTAATCAAACAAAAAAGAACCAATATAAAGAATATGGGAATGAAGAAACTATGGCTAAAGGATTGCAAACAAAAATCAGGTGGGGGCTTGATTTATATCTATGCTCAAATAAAGTAAAATCAGTGGCGATAATTATGGTTTCACAAACCAAAGCCAAGCAGTAGTGAAACTCCCCAAGAAGACCACAGGACTTAAGAATTTCAGAGGAACTTCTTGTTTGCACCTTCTCTAAGCTAATGCTAGCCTAGGTACAGAGGCTCAAGAAATCGTATGGGCATCTTAGGACATCTAGTCACAGCACCATGTAGTTAACCTGTTAGGCTCAAGTTACCATGGTCTGTGCCTCTCCAGGGTACATTAAGTCCCGGAGAGTGTTGAACCCATGGGAAGAACTAAATGTTACTCCAATGGGAATAACACTAGTGCACCACTGTGGGCTGAATGAATTAAGCAGTTTTAACATCCAAGCTCTAGAACTATTTGTTGAGAGTGCAGTGATAAAGTAGGAGGTACTGATAACATCTTGCCTCTTCTCCCTACCTCATTCCCAAGGTAAGACACAATAATGATTGAATGTCTGCTAACCTCATGGTTCATTGTGGCCAAAAATAAATGAGAGGGATTTTACTATTCTTGAACAGTTGTGAAATCTCAGTAATTCCTAATTTGCTGGATAAAGCCACAGAGTGGAATCAAATACACAAAATAAAAGAGTAAAGCTGTATTTAGAGTTGGCTATCAATTTCTGAGGAGGAATAAAAGGAATATGCATGTTGTATATCCAGAAAATATCTTTAAAAAACTGCATAATAAAATGGTAACAAAATTACTTCCAAAATTAGATTTGTGGATTTAAAAAAGGAATGAGAAAATTGTTTTCATTATACACATATTTATGTTTTTAAATAATTTATGATGTGCATATATTAACTGTGCATATATTATTCAAAGAAATCAACCACTTTTAAATAACCTGAACACGCAACAGCATACACCTTTATGTAAAAAACTTAATAAAAAACTGTCATAGACCACAGAAGACTAAGAAGACATGACAACTAAATGCAGCATGGTATTTTGGACTGAATCCTGAAATAGAAAAGAAAGACACTAATAGATAATCTAGTAAAATCCTTGTAAGTCTGAAGTACAGTTTAAATAATAAAGGAATTACAATGTACTATTTCTATCTGACTGCTGAGTTGATCTATATCTGATTGCAGATATCACTGATTTTGATAGAATGAACAAAAAATAAAGATCTCAGAAGAAATGACCTCAAAGATAAAGATCTGAGCTCATCCAATTTTGGCTCCAAGAAGCAGAGTTTGAAAGTCTTCACTCCAATCCTTCCAAAATGAAAAAACTGAACTGAAAATCAACTTTTCTCCCATAAGAAAATCAAGGTTACAGGGCAAACTACCACTTTGAAGTCTGGAAAAACAGGTGAATACAGAGAATCAAAGCCAAGACAATCATGAACTGCAGCAGAAGCTACTAGAGCCGTAAACTTATAGGAACACTTAAATGGTATTTTTGACAGATCTTTGGAAGTCAAGCGTAGATTAGCTTGAGAGTAAGAAATTCCCATGGCCTGGTCATAGGAGGACCCTCATACTTTAATGGGTTTTACCTCCAGAAATCCCACCAGAATCTCACAGTAAAGAGCTAAGAGAAACTCTTCTGTTTATAACAAAAGAAAAAGAAAAAAGGAAAAAAATAACCATTTATACCCAGCATGTCCTCCATAACAAAGACCTACTCTGCCAGGGAAAAGACTTTATAAGAGCCTCATCTTCCTGGAAAAAAAAAGCAAAATGTAGCCCCCTTGTCTCACCTAGGAGGAGAAAAAAAGGCTAAGAAAAACTTTTGAAAGTCACAGCCCAGGGACTCAGACACACTAAAAGACTGAGATTTAGTCAAAACATTATATATACAACAAAATCTTTCTAACACACCAATAAATCTTCAATATAACAACAGTGGATTACAACTTTAAAAGTTGCAAAAAAAAAGAACCTATTTTGTAAGAAGTTCTTAGAGAAATCTAAAGACAACAGAGGAAGAAAAAAGGACATTAAGGAAATCCGACTGCACTAGCACCTATAGCTAAACATTAAGTAGCCTAGTTCCCAGCTAGACTGACATCACATCTCACAGTAAAGGCCTACTTACTTACCTCAGCTACTATCACTTCATATATCATATCCTGCTTTTCAACAAAAAATTACAGGGCATTCTAAATAGTACAGCTGAACAACATAGGTATGAACTCTGTGGGTCCATTTACATGCAGACTTTTTAAATAAATAAACAGTAGCTGTAACTGAATATAAAGCAGCATATAGGAAAAACTTACCTAGTGACCCAGCCAGCACAAGGAATCAAACCAGAAATCTTGGCTTTATTAGTACCACACTCTAACCAAACTAACTGGCCAATATCTGAGTGAGAGAGAAAAGCTGGGTTCTGAGAAGAGCTGTGGAGCCCATGTCTGGATGAGGAAACTCAGAGGAAGGAAGTGGAAAATTTTTTCCTTTTCAAAGTGCTCCCCTCCCAACTGGGTCTTGATCCACCTGCAGGCAGATGTCAATCTGGCAGGGATCAGAAGAGCAGCTAATTCACCTGCTGATGGCTCTCTTTTCTCTATTGAACTCTACAACCCTCCCATTTCTTTTTTATTTTTCTACTCAATGTTGCATCTGAAGTTAACTGACCCATTTTATATACAGTAGGCTATTGTAGTTAAGTTTGGGGGGTAGTCAAAAGTTACATGCAGATTTTCAACTGTGCAGGAGTCAGTGCCCCTAACCCCAACATTGTTCAAGGTCAGCTATATAATGGATATGCTGAGAGAGAAGAGAAAATGAAATCATAAAGTGCTCAATTAAAATGAGAGGCAAAAGTAGAGTAGGAGATTAAAATAAAAAGTGCAACAAATATAAAACAGAAACATAGTAGATATTAATCCAACTATATTAGTAATCACTAAATGTGAATGGTTTAAATATACCAGTTGAAAGAGAGACATTCAGACTGGATTAAAATAAACAAGACTCAAGTATACATTGCTTATAAAAAACTCACTTTAAATATAAAGGCACAGATGCATTAAAAATAAAGAGAAGGAGAACAATACACCATGCTAACATAAATCAAAAGAAAGCTGAAGTAGCTATATTAATTTTAGGCAGACTTCAGAACAAGGAAAATTATTAGGATAAAAAGTGGCATTGCAGGATGATAAAGGGGTCAGTTCTCCAAAAAGTAATTATAATCTTTAACATATATACACCAAAGAAGAGAACATCAAAGTGCATAAGGCAACACTGGTAGAAATGCAAGGAGAAATAGACTAATTCATTATTAGAGTTGGAGACTTCCAAAGTCACCAAAAGACTTCAATTACTCTTTCAGTAATTGACAGATCCAACAGGCAGAAAATCAATAATTACATAGTAGTAAACTAAACAGCACCATTAATCAACTGGATCTAGTTGATGTTTTTAGAATACTATATCTGAAAATAGCAGAATGTACATTCTTCTCAAGCTCACTCGGATTCAACAAGATAGGCCAATACACCATTTTCATGGCTGTAAAACATACTTTAATAAATGTAAATGAATATAAATCATGCACATTAAACCACAGTAGAACTAAGCTATAAATCAGTAACTGAGAGATAACTATAAAAATCTCAAAATATTTGGGAAATGAACAATATGCTTTTGAATAACACAGGGTCAAAGAAGCTTCAAGATAATTTTTAAAATATTGTTAAGTAAATGAAAATGAAATATAATTTATGAAAATTTGTGGGATGTAGCAAAAAGTATTTAAAAGGACTTGATAACAGTGAATGTACATACTAGAAAAGTAAAAGATCTCAAATCAGTAACAAAGGCTTCCATCTTAGGAAACTAGGGATAAGAGAGCAATTTAAGCAAGGAGAAGGAAAGAAATAATAAAAATTAGAACAGAAATAAATTAAATTTAAAGGAGGATATCAACAGAGAACAATTAATGAAAAAAACAAAACAGAAAAACTGGTACTTGATTCATAAAATTGAATTCTATATTTATAGAAGAAATCATATGAGTTCTCTACAATCTCATCCAGAAAAAAGAATCAAAAGGAATTTTCTTCTCTCATTCTTAGGTCAGCATTACCCTAATACCTAATCCAAAAAATGATATTACAAAGAAGGTGAAATGAAATCCATTTCCTCTACCTAGACACCCAACACCCCTGTAACCTAGCAAACCACTACAGCACAGATCTGCTGATCCACCCTGGAAGAAATAACTGGAAGAAAAACACCAAAGTAAGAAAGTCAAGGTGAAGAACATATTCTGTATTACTCTATAAAGTACGTGGGCAGTAATGAGAGACTAAGGATGATGTATATAAAAGGGAATGCTCCCTCATCTCCTATTTTCTCTCTCTCTCTCTCACTCACACACACACAGAATACACACTGCTTGACACTTTTAAGAGCCTGAAGGAGTCTTAAAAATGATATTGTACTATACCATATCTTCTTGCATTCTAACTGGCTGGCCAGCTCCTTGAACTCACACCTGAGTCCTATAGACAAAGGGCTCAACATATTCCTTTGGGCTCTTCCAATGACCGAAAGTGATCATTTATATAAGGGCTTCCTCCTTAACTTCAGCTCCAACCAAGGCTGGGAACTCTGTCTGACCTTGACCTCACTTATTCCCGTAAAGCCAAAGAAGGATGTCAGAAAGCCAGGTCAATCTGTCTCTTCTGCTTCCAGAGGACTTCAGCACATGAACATACCTGGGTTTTTCTTGTTAGTAAAATTAAGAAGTAATCTTTCCCTCATAGGATTATTGTGCAACTTAAATGAGATTAACACATGTAAAAGGCATGGCCCCAGAATCTCCTATGTCACTTCCTGCTTCTTTCATTCAGACGGACTCATGCTGCTGTAGACCTTAGTCTAGTTGTATGAATAAACTTTTTGGGTTTTTTGTTTGTTTGTTTCCAACTTGCTCTCCTTTAGTTTCTCTTCTTTGAATTGCTCCTTGATCAAAATTACATTTTTATTTCTATTTAAGTTTCTAACTTTGTGTGCTTAATCAGTGAATAACATCTGTTGAAGGCTCACTGCATTGAGGGCTTTGGGATAATTTTTAAATACCATTAAGAGCTACAGAATCTTTTTGTTATTGTCCTTTTTCCTTTACGTTTGTTGTCTCACAGACTAATATTTTTTTAAATGTATATAAAATGAAATCAGTTTCTTTACAACATGACAATAATAGAACAGACAGTTAGAAAGGCCAGTACTGAGAATCCATGATCTGACTCCTTATATTTTAAGCTAACATTTAGTGTGAAATACATGCCAAGCACTTTTCTAAGAGTTTTATGAAATTATATTAACATTTAATAATTATCACAATAACACAAATATTTGCTCTTACAATCACCATCAGTATCATTTTCCCAATTATGAAAATGAAAATTTTAAAGTAATGCAGTGTCCCTAAGAAGACACAAAATTAGTAGAACTGGCATTCAAATCTACATATATCTGAAACCAAAGCTCACCACACTATACAGCCTCAATGATGAAGTCATAAAGCTAAATCTAATACTGTCTGCTCTCTCCATGAAACTTCTCACAAGAGTGTACAACAAACAGCTCTGAGGATTCCAGAATCAATCTAAAAAGTAATGTCTCCCATATTCCCGAGTGGCTGCTTTCACAATCTATGGCTAATGGTGCCCATTACAGCAGCAGAGACAGAGAGAGCCAGCAGTAAATCTTTCTCTTTTACAGTTGGCTCTGGTTTAGGAAGATTTACTTTTATAACAGCTGTAGAACTTCTACCTTATCAACCTCTACTCCTTTCTCCCAAACCTTTTTTACAGCCTCTCACAGTGATAACAGGTCCTAAGAGTCAGAGCTGAAAGTACTTCCTTTGTAACTCTCAAAGTGTTTGATTTTGACAAATTACTTGTATTGTCTTAGTTCAATTTTGGAATATCCTTGATTTTACTTTAAAAAGTTTTTGCAGTGTGGATTCTGGTATTTGAAATTAAAGTTATTTTTAAGTTTTTTTTGTCTGTAAATCTCTAATTCCCTATTGGTTGCCACACAATCAACTGTGTGGTTGATTGTTTGCTAGTATGTATTTATTTTTTATTCTCTATTAATGAACAGGATAAAAAAATTCCTTTTATTTTATTAATAATATGGAAGAAGAGGTTACAATGGCCCAATAGAATGTACTAGGGGATTCTAAACAATGTCTAATGATGATATTATGCATTGCAAGTTTCCATCAATGCAAATCCACTTGCTTATAGAGTCTTAATTCATACATCATATGTTCCCTCACATAAGTTTTATCTCATAAGTTTTATCTCATTGAGAGATATGACTTTAAAAACACCCTGCAGGAAAAAAAAAAAGGAGACTCCCCAAAATGGAGAAAGGAGTTAAGGGTTTCAATTTCTCACCCCTCTGGGCAGAGCTCTTTGCAGCATAGAAGACAGAGGAAGTAGAAGCCAACCAGAAGAGAGGTTGCACTTTTTACTGTGTATTGAAGTTATGCATTGTAGAGGTTTGGGACAGACCCTGCTGGCCTAGTGTCCTGAAAAGATATTCATCCTTCTCAACAGACCAGTTGGGTACAGATCTTACTACTGATATTAGCCAGATAGAAGGGACAGAAGAGCCTAATCATGTTCAAAGTAAGCAAGGGTTTAGCATACCAACCACAACCAGATACTTAGGTATTGAGCTCCACAGTAAAAATAAACCACCAAGTCTTTCCTACTACCAAATGTAGCTTGAAAACCACCACCCACATACATTTTAAACCACAGCAGTAGTAATAAATGCAAAAGGCTACATTATAATCAAATTGCTTTATATCTGTGGCCTGTAGTCTTTAAGTACTTTATGGTGCTGCATATACTACTCTAGTACTTTAAATACTTGGAATATTTTAGTACTAAAGAATAAATTTCTTATTACAAAGTACTACTTTTTTGGGAAGAGAATAGTCCCAAGGAAGAAGATCATCCCAATAATTCCTTAGCAAGACTTCAGGCACTAAAACTGTGTGGTTGATTGTTTGCTAGTATGTATTTATTTTTTACTCTCTATTAATGAACAGGATAAAAAAAATCCTTTTATTTTATTAATAATATGGAAGAAGAGGTTACAATGGCCCAATAGAATGTACTAGGGGATTCTAAACAATGTCTAATGATGATATTATGCATTGCAATTTTATTATGACCTGGATAAAATAACACTGTAACCTCAAAATTTTTAAATATTAGAAATGAAAAACAAATATAGATTAAAATGCAATAAATGTAATACTAAATAATATCATCCCCTCAGCTCGATTTAACAAAATACTCAGTTTAGGAATAGGCTTTGTTTGCTCAATACAAGTTTGAAAGGTATTAGCATTTTGAATTTAATGATTATGTGTTACTCTGTTTCTCAAATTTCCCAATTATAAAAGTAAATGTGAATGCTTACTTAGCCTGATACTTAAATTAGTGGATTAGTTAATGTTTATAAATCACTTTGAAGAACTAATTTGTCTAGTGCTTCAGTTTATAATTGTATATGAATCTAGTGGTTAGTGTCCAGTGAGAAATCCTTCACTTTCTCAATTCTATGAATTACAGAGAAGAGAAAAAACTTAAAGACATCATGTTTCAAGAAAAATTATGTGGGAGATGACATTTATTGTCAGCAGCCTTCTCAAAAAATATTCATGTTGCTCAGAGTTTACTTAGAATCAAACCATACACATTACCTCTGAAGGTACTATCCATCTTATCAGATGTCCTTCTATACCTCATCTATGCCACTCACACACTGCTCCCATTGCATAACATTCTCCTCACACCGTCCACTTTCTTTGCTTAGTTAACTCTGGTACATCTATTACAATCCCATCTATACTTTTCCTCTTCTATGTGTTCTCAGCATCCTTGGAAGAATTGAGCATCTCCTTCTCTACACTACCTTAATATTTTGTACATAAGTATTTTACTTTGATAATATTTATCAATTCAATCTACCTTATTATAACATCTATTACAGTATAACATGCATTTGGATGCTGTGAGGGCAAGATATGTGACAAAAAAAATTCAGGTTTCTATAACCAAGCCATGCTAAGCACTTCACAGTTATTACCTCATTTAATCCTCACAAAAAAAACGGTATTAGTGATATGAACTGTAGTTTAAAGATGAGGAAACACTGCCAGTTAGCTTAAGTAAATTGTCTGATTTTATACAGTATAAAACAAGGCTGATAAGTATATCTTTTTCTTTCTTTTTTTTTTTCCCCCATGCAAGAGATTTTATTAGCTGAAAGAGAAAATGGCTGCCCCCAGAGAGAGGGAACAGCAGCTCGTGGGTGAGGAAGCACATTTTTAAGGAGTAAGGGTAGGGTGTGTTCTGCATTGGTGATTAGATCTTAAGGGGTGGGTGACCATCTGGTCAGTGGTGATTGGATCTTAAGGGTGGGGGTCTTAGCGCACCAGAATTTGCCTTCATTCCCATCTTTTTCTTTTCTTAATTGGGCCTCTGGGGAACTGGACATAGAATCTCATTCTCTAGCTACTTCCTGCTGGAAGTGGGTGCAGATTCTGGGGTCAGCAAGGCCATTGCTGTAGAGTTGGGGAAGGGCGGGCATCCTGAGATGATTCATGATATCGTCTAGCTGGTTTCATTATTCTTCATGAGAAGGCCTTGATAGCCCTGGAGGAATAACAAATCAAAGGCCGGTGTTGGGCGAGAAGACGAGCAACCGGGGAAATGGGCGGTGAGCCTGTGGAGGAGGATCGGGCAATGAGGGTTCCCAGAGCAGCTTGGATTCCCGGAGGAAGAGCAAAGTCAATGGGAGAACCTCATCCGAAGTCACGGCATCAATGAAAGGGTATCTCGCCACAACCCTCCTTACCCCAGAACCACTCAGGAGACATGGGCCCACGCAAGAGATTTTATTATCTGAAAGAGAAAGTGGCAGCCCCCAGAGAGAGACAGCAGCCTGATAAGTATATCTTATTGCAGAGCCTGCACCATTTGCCTAACAGTGTGCTTGAAGTATTTAACAACTGGCTCTTGCCATCTTTGAGAAAAAAGGAAAACAAGAGGAAAAAACAATCCTCTTCTGTAAGATTTGCTCACCTTCATCATGCTCATATTTCAATACTACCAATTTCAAGATACCAGCAAGGGTGTCAATGCACATGGTTTTCAACAGAGATGCCCACAATTGGCTATTGTAAGCCAGTACAAACTAGCATCAGCATACAACTGTCCTTACCTCTTTGTTCTTTGTTTCTTATTCATATTTGTACTTTGCCTCCTCCTCAAGACTTGTACTGTGACTGGATTCAAATAGGTGCTCAAAAAAATCCTGTGAAGAAATTAATAAATCCAAGTTCACTTATAAATTAACTAGAATGTGGTTAATATACACACATCTTGGTTAAATAATTTCCTGGGTTTTGACATTTTTAACCTCTGAAAAGGGGTTGCTGAGAGTTTTAATCATTTAGTGTTATAAACATATAACATTTTAAAATAAAATAGAGCAGTATATATTCTAAGTGATTATTTTTAAAAATTGAGGACTTCTTCCCTTAGGTTCTGTGCATTCTGGCAAAATTAAGTGGAGACTTTCATAATTAATCAGATAGTTCAATAAATGCTCATTTAAAATATCCATATATTAGTCTAAACTTCCCTGTTCTCCCTCATCTTTCTTTATATTATGGAAATTTTGCCAATATATCCAAATACAGTAAATCCATCAAGTCTCTATACTACTTTCATCATAAGTAAAATGCTCTCCATAATGCCTGAATCATTTAAGTAAATCTAAATGTCTATAAAGAGTGAAGGGGTCATACAGACTATGCCCCCACTCCTAGGAACTAACAAATTTTTAACATCAATGTAATTCCTATACGTGTAAAAACATCTGAAATTATATAAAATTCTATTTAAACTTGTGACCCTTCATTATTACTTAATATTTTCCTTCTAGGGATTTCAATATTTAGTTTATCCAAAACTAAGCCAAAAATACTTTTCATTAAACTAAAAATGTCGATATATTTTTCCACTTCTCCACTCTCCTATATAAAATTCATTCTAACTTATGAATGTGTAAAAATATGTATTTCCTCTTGAAAAATTGGGTGATGAGTTTTGAGACATATTTGAAATGGAAAATGTTCAAGAAAGTGCTCTAAATGTAGAAGTTTTCAGTGTTAAACACTTTCGTGGTTAAAATTATTACCCTCTTTTAATGCTTTCGTCTTTAGTTCTTCATTTTCTGTTTCTGTTAATTCTGTCATTTTAAACTGCTATTTGATTCTTTAAGACACTCCTCAATTAGTATAAGACCCTGAAGTGTTAAAAAGTAAAAAAAGCAAGCTCAAAAATATACCTTAATCTTAAATAAATAACCTAGTAGCAAAAGAAAATTAGTTGCCTTTACTGAATTCTATGGCTTTAGCATGGCTGAGAACTAAGTCATGCTCTGTGGTATGAACAGAGCAATAACATATGAAAACAACCACAAGTAGAATGATGGACAAGATGACCTGGTGAATCCCCTCCTTGACTAAGTTGTAAGATCCCATGGAATGACACTATAATTACATGGAAGGTAATTGTCATATATTTGCCAAGAAATTACACGGTTGACAGTACTCCGAAAATTGTTCTGTGTTTCTAGTGCCAACAGCTATGTTAGCAGAAAATGAAATTAGAAACAACCACAGGAGGTGCTTTCTTCTCATTTAGAAAACTATTTCATTTAAGAAGTAAAATTTAATTTACAAGTAAATATTATAAAACTAAAAATAAAATGGAATGACTCAGAACTATGTTCCTAAGAGTTATTGTTATTTGGTATAGTGTTGGCTTTATGGAAAAAACAAAGTCATTTACTACATCTCAAGCTAATTACATATCCTATTTTTCACATGCCAATACTGTAAAAGCTGTCTTTCCCTGGTTATTCCTTACAAACAGATTAATATATCAAATTCCAAGAGGCCAAGATAGGAATAACTATATTTTTAAGAGCTTACAACTCTTTTCTGAAAAAAATATTAAATCCTTCTTTTATGAATTCTAAGAGTTAATACTGTAAGATAAGAATAGTGCCCAATTCAGAATTATGTTCAAGTTAGCAAATGAGTGATTGTATGTCTTCAGATTATTGCATCATAAATGAGGAACTCTTAGAAACCCAAATCACCAACTAAAACCAAGAAAGTTTACAAATGAACATTATGCTTAGAACTGCAGAAACTTAGTTGTCAAAAAACTCAAGTTTTAATTATACAAACTCTGTGTAAAGAAAGTGTACTTGAACTGATCTCTTACTAAATACATCCTTTCCCTTAATAAAGTTTAGTAGTACTCCAGAGTTTGGTCTACATGACAAAATTTAAAATTAAAAGAGATAGATTTAAATGTTTCCAAATTTAGTTATATATTTCCAAAATAGTTATATTACAAATATAACTTCCATAATAGTTATATAATTAAATAATACAAATTCCAAAATAGTTATATAATGAATTGCCTTCTCTAGCCACTGCATTTAATTAATATAATAGCTTGTCATATTACCTATGTTGGTACATATTTCCTTTGTTGGTTAAGCCAAAACATGTGGCAACCATGGAAGATATTTATTGTCAAATAAATTATTTCTTTCTCATTTTTTTACTTTTTTTCCTCATTTTTATTTACAGTGAAATGCTGAGGAAGTTAATTTTATTGCAGCAAGTAAGATTAAAATGCTCAGTTCTAGGAGGAAAAAAGAACAGTGCAACGTATTATTTATAGTAGCTAACATTTATTAAAGAAGCAGATATAAAGAATGTTATATGTAGAAAAATATACCTTCACATATATAAGATATTTTAAACTTACATAAGAACTTAGTAAGGCTGATTATCTCTAGGAAGGATTACTTAGTTGTTGGGAAATAGAGGTGAGGGAGAGACTTATATTCCATGAAATATCTTTTTTGCAACTTTTAATTTTTACCCTGTGTTGATGAATTATCTACTTGAAAATAACCTTAAGATAAAAAAGAAAGAAATCTGGCTTTCTCTACTTAATGAAAGAAATACAGGCACAAATGTAAGGCTCAAATTAGAAGACTGCAGTGCTATAAAATAGAAGGAAATAATTCCTTGGTTTAAAAGAAAAGTTTGCAATTCTCATTTTGCAGAACATAATGAAAAAAAGAAAACCTAAGTGTGCATAGGCAGTTTAAAAATGAGATCCTTTAAAGGAGAAAGTGTGCAAGTCCAAAGCCACATGAGACAAAGATGAAAATAGGACATAAATACAGGATGAGTAGCAAATGTATAATATATAACTTAAAAGGAGGAAAAAAGTTGATTTCAAGATGGCCATGTAGGAAGATCCTGAATTTCCACAAATACAAAAAATATACAATTGCTTATGGAATAATTTTCTCTGAAAAAGACAAGAAAATTGGAAAACAGCTTCCACAACAAAGGACAAAAAAGAGAGCACTGAAATGGATAAAAGAAGCAGAGACACCATCTCATCAAAAATCCCCACCCAGGCATGCATCCAGGTACAATGATGCACAATCAGGAGAGAGAGCAAAAATATTGAACTTTCCCCTGAGGATCAAAGGGTTTGTGCTCCACATCAGGCACCTCACCCCAAGATCCTGCACAAGAAAGACAAGCCCTTCAACACTGGACTTTGATATATGCCTTCACATATATAAAATACACCTTCACAAACATTTGAAAGTTACATAAGAAATTAGTAATGCTGATTATCTCTAGGAAGGTCACTTAGTTGTTGGGAAATAGAGGTGAGGGAGGCACAATGGGGACTATGTCCAGGAAACCCATAGAATTGCAGGGAATGGAAAACCCACTCTTAAAGGGTTACCTGGCAGACTCACACTGGGACAAAACACCAATTTGAAAAGTGCCTAGACTGCATGTGAAGGACATACACTAATCTTAAAGCACCACTAGAGAGGAAAACTGTTGGGGCTCTCTTTAAGGATGGAAACACTGGTAAGCACTATATTACTAAGGTTGGCACTGGCAGGCACCATTTTGGAACTATTCCCCTAACCTGCTAAAATGGGTCAACACACCCAGCCATCCCCACCTCCATCAAAACCACACACACATCACAGCTGGGCCTGAAGACAGCACAGAAAACCTGCAGACCAGTGCAACCATGTGATACAGCCAGGATGGACCCAAGCCTTGACTACCACCACATGACAACACAGCTGCACATAGCAGCTGGGCCAGATACAGTTCTGCCTCCTCCTGCATCACAGCACAGCCAGGTGGCTCAGCAAGTCCAGACACCAAGCTCTCCTCAGTGCAGATAAGTGTGACAGTCCACACAAAGGACACCCAAGCACCTAGTCTGGTGGTCAAAGAAGACTGTGTGTCTGGGCTCCACATGACACCTTCTATACAAGGCCACTCCTTCAAGACTGGGAGAGGTAGTTGATTTGCCTAATATAAGGAAATACACAAGAGAATCATGCAGAAAGAGCAGACAGAGGAATATGTTCAAAGCAAAATAATACAAAACATCAGAAAAAGACATTAAGGAAAAGGGATAAGCAATCTATCTGATGAAAAGTTCAAAGTAATAGTCATAAAGATGCTTATCATAATTGGTGGAAGAATGGATGAACATGAGATCCTCAATAGAGAGACAGAATATATAAGAAAGTCCCAAACAGAAGTTACAGAGCTGAAGAATACAATACCTGAACTGATATATATACTAGAGAAGCTCAACAGCAGACTGGTTGAAGATAAAGACTGGATCAGCAAGCTGGAAGATAAAACAATAGAATTCACTCAGACAGCAAAATAAAAGCAATTTTGAGACATCAAACAAAATAACATTCTCATTATATGGGTCCTAGAAAGAAAAGAGAGAAAAAAAAAAAGCAAGAAAAGCTTATGAAGAACTAATGGTTGAAAACTTCCCTAAACCAGGGAAGGAAACAGACATCCAGCTCCAGGAAGTCCAGAGAGTTCTCAATAAGATAAACCCAAGGAGAGTCACACTAAGATCCATTATAATTAAAATGGTAAAATTTAGAGATAGAGATTCTAACAATCACCAAGAGAAAAACAATTCATCACACACAACAGAAATCTTGTGATATATAAGGATACCAACAGATTTTCAGCAGAAATTTTCATGCACACAAATAGTGGTACACATATTCAAGATGCTGAAAGGAAAAAACTTGCAACGACGAATTGTCTATCTGGTAAGGTTATCATTTAGAGTTGAGGACATTAAGAGTTTTCCAGATAAGCAAAAGCAAAAAGAGTTCATCATCACTAAACCAGCCCTACAAGAAATATTTAAGGGAGTTTTTTAACCTGAAAAGAAATGGCACTAATTAATAAGAAGAAAACATACAAAAGTGAAAATATCACTGGAAAATGTAAATATACTGTAAAAGTAAAGTAAGTGGATCAATCACTTACAAAGAAAGTATGAAGGTTAAAAGAAAAAAGTACTAAAACTAACTAAAACTACAATAATTAGTTAAGAGATGTATAAAATAAAAAAAGTAAAATGTGACCTCGAAAATTCAAAACATGATGGGGGGGAAATGTAGTTTTAGAATGTCTACAAAATTAAACAGTTATCCACTCAAAACAGATGGTTATATACATAAAAAGCTGTATGTGAACCCCATGATAATCACAAAGCAAAATCAGTAAATACAAACAAAAAAGTGAGAAATAAATCTAAATATAACACTAAAAAAGCCAACAAACCAAAGAGAGAAAGATAATATGAAAAGAATAGAGAGGGACTATGAAAACAACCAGAAAATAATTACTAAAATGGCAATAAGTACATGCTTATCAATATACTTTAAATGTAAATGGACTAAACTCTCTAATCAAAAGACATAGAGTGGATGAATGGATTAAAAAACAAGACCCACTTATATGTTTCCTACAAGAAACTCACTTCAGAAGTAAGGACACAACAGACTGAAAGTGAAGGGATGGAGAAAGATATTCCATGGAAGTGGAAACAAAAAGGAAAGCTGGTTTAGCTATATGCATAGCAGACAAAACAGACTCTAAAACAATACCATAATAATAAACAAAGGAGGACAGTACATAATGTTAAAGGAGTCAGTCCAACAAGACATAAAATAAATATATGCACCCAACATAGGAGCACCAATATATATTAAGGCAAATATTAACAGACTTAAAGGGAGAAACTGACAATAATATAATGAAAGAAGAGGACTTTAACATTACACTTGTATCAATGGACAGATCATCTAAAATGAAAATTAATACGGAAACATTGAGTTTAAATGACACATTAGGCCAGATGGACTTAATAGATATAAATAAAACACATTCCATCCAAAAGCAAAAATATACACGTTCTTCTTAATTGCACATGCAACATTTTCCAGGATTGATGAAAAATTAGGTCTAAAACAAGTCTCAATAAATTCAAGAATATTGAAATCATATCAAGAATCTCCAACCACAATGGTATAAAATAAGAATTAATTATAAGAATAAAACTGGAAAAAACACAGAAGTGAAGAGATTAAACAACATGCTACTGAACAACCAAGAGATCATCAAAGAAATTAAGGATCAAAAAATAACTAGAGACAAAAGAAAACAGAAATACAACATACCAAAATCTTTAAGATTTAGCAAAGTGATTCTGAGAAGAAAGATCATAGCAATACAGGGCTACCTCAAAAAATGAGTTCTCAAGTAATCTAACTTTACACCTACAGAAGCTAGAAAAAGAACAAACAAAGCCCAAAAACAAAAGAAGGAAGAAATTAAAAAAGAATAAAGAATAGAAAGGAAACAAATGAGAGAATTAAAAAAAAAACAGAAAAAATCAATGAAACTCAGAAGGCTCTTTGAAAAAACAAAGAAATTGACAAACCATTAGCTAGATAAACCAAGGGAAAAAGAGAGAGGCCTCTAATGAAATCAGAAATGAAATAGAAGTAACAACTGACACCTCAGAAATACAAAGGATCATAAGACACTACTATGAACAATTATAGGTCAACCAATTAGACAACTTAGAAAAAATGAATAAATTCTTAGAAACATATAATCTTCCAAGGCTGAGTATTGAAGAAATAGAAAATCTAAATAGAATGATTGCTAGTAAGGAGATTGAATCAGTAATCAAAAACCTCCAAACAAACAAAATCCCAGAAGCGGTTGGCTTCACTGGTAAATTCTACTAAACATTCAAAGGTTGAATACCTATCCTTCTCAGACTCTATCCCCAAAAAATAGAAAAGGGAACACTTCCAATCTGATTTTATGAGCCCAGCATCTCCCTGATACCAAAATCAAACAGATGTAACACAAAAAAAGAAAATTACAGGCCAATATCAGTGATAAACCTTGATGAAAAACTCTCAACAAAATATTAGCAAACTGAATTCAATGATAACTTAAAAGGATAAAGTACCGTGATCAAGGGAGATTTATACCAGGGATGAAAGAATGGTTCAACATCTGCAAATCAGTCAATATGAAATATCACATTAACAAAACAAAGGAAAAATCATATGATCATTGCAATGTATGTGGACAATATATCTGACAAAATTCAATATCCATTTATGATAAAAACTCAATGAGACTGGTATAAAAAGAATATACCTAAACATAATTAGAGCCATGTGTAACAAAACAACTGTTAACACCATACTTAATGGTGAAAAGCTGAAAGCTTTTTGTCTAAGATCAGGAATAAGACAAGAATACCCATTCTTGCCACTTTTATCCATCATCATATGGGCAGTTCTGCCCAGAGAAATTAAGCAAGAAAAATAAATAAAACCATCTATATTGAAAAAGAAGAAGTAAAATTGTCATTATTTGCAGATGATATGATAATAAATATAGAAAACCCAAGAGACTCCAGTAAAAATGTTGAACTAATAAAGAATTTCAGAATACAAAATGAACATACAGAAACCTATGGAATTTCTATACACTAATAACAAATTATTAGAAAGGGATATTAAGAAAACACCATTTACAATTTCATCAAAAAAATACATAGGAATAAATCTTAAAAAGAAGAGGAAGACCTATACTTTGAAAACTATGAAATGATGAAAATTTTGAAATGACACAAATAAATGGAAAAATATACCATGCTCATGAAAAGAAAGAATTAATTTTGTTAAAATGTCTATACTAAAAAAGGATTAAAGATGGCAGCATGAGAGGAGAGACAGAGGATTTCTCCTAAAACTGGATCCAATTAGAAAATATAGTCAGCGCAACTAATCCTGAGAGAGCAACAGGAAAGAGGATGGCACCAGACTGCATACAACTGGAGAAAAGAGCAGACCTCACAAAATGGGGTAACATACCAGAGCTGTGGCTCGGCAGGACACGAGCCCTTCCCCCACTCCAGCTCACCGGTGGGAGGAAGAGAAACTGAGCACGGAGAGAGTGGAAGGTTTGGGACTGCTGAATACCTAGCTCTGGAGATCTGTGCTGGGAGCACAAACATACATTTCATGGTGCTTTCATTATACTCTTGTGATTACGGGGTTGGAAAGCTGGGACAGGTGGAGTTACTGGGGAGACTGGGATTCTGGCTGCTTGTGGAAAGCATGGATCCATATCCAGCTGCTCTGGGACAAAAGCTTATACCTGTGTGCTCCGCCCACTGGTTCAGGTAGTGGAGACAGGCACAGCAGTCAGGAAGGGGGAAACAGCTCTTTCCTCCACTCAGGCACCAATACCGCTCCCCTGCGAAACCCAACATTGCTTCAGGGGATGAACAGTTCCAGAGTAGAGCTTGTGGACACTAGAGGGCGCCATATACAAATATGAAACACCAAAGGAACCTGGTCGAGAGTAAAATTATTAATAAAACTCCCAAGAAAGATTTAAATGATATGGACCTCATGACACTTCCTGAAAGGGAGTTCAAAATAAAAATCAACAACATGCTAATGGAGGTATGAAAAAACATCCAAGAACTCAGGAATGAATTCAGGTTGGAGATCCAATTGTTGAAGAGCATGGTGGAGGGTATTAAAAGCAGGTTGGATATGGTGGAGGGGACAATAAATGAAATAGAAATTAGAGAAGAGGAATACAAAGAAGCTGAGTCACAGAGAGAAAAAAGGATCTCTAAGAATGAAAGAATATTGAGAGAACTGTGTGACCAATCCAAACAGAACAATATTCACATTATAGGGATACCAGAAGAAGAAGAGAGAGAGAAAGGAATAGAAGTGTCTTTGAGGAGGTAATTGCTGAAAACTTCCCAATCTGGGGAAGGAGATAGTCTCTCAGGACATGGAGATCCACAGATCTCCCAACACAAGGGACCCAAGGAAGACAACAGCAAGACACATAATAATTAAAATGGAAAAGATCAAGGGTAAGGACAGACTGTTAAAATCAGCCAGAGACAGAAATAAAATCACATACAAAGGAAGGCCCATCAGGCTAACATCAGAATTCTCAGCAGAAACCTTACAGGCCAGAAGGGAGAGGCATGATGTATTTAATGCCATGAAGCAGAAGTTCCTGGAACCAAGATTACTTTATCTGGCAAACTTATCATTTAAATTTCAAGGAGGGATTAAACAATTTCCAGATAAGCAAAAGCTGAGATAATTTACCTAACACAAACCATCTCTACAGTCTATTTTGGAGGGACTGCTATAGATGGATGTGTTCTTAAGGTTGAATAGCTGTCACCAGAGGTAATAAAACCACAGTAAAGAAAGTAGAACAGCTAATTATGAACCAAATGCAAAATTAAATTAACTATCCCCAAAGTCAATTAAGGGATAGACAAAAGTACAGAATTTGATACACAACATATAAAGAATGGAGGAGTAAGAAAAAGGAGGAGAAACAGAAAAGAACCTTTAGATTGTGTTTGTAACAGCATACTAAGTGAGTTAAGTTAGACTCATAGATAGGAAGGAAATTAACCTTGAACCTTTGGTATCCACAAATATAAGCCTATAATGGGAATAAGTACATACCTATCGATAATCACCCTAAATGCAAATGGAGTGAATGCACCAATCAAAAGACATAGAGTCACTGAATGGATAAAAAATCAAGACCCATCTATATGCTGCCTACAAGAGACTCACCTCAAACCCAAAGACATGCACAGACTAAAAGCAAGGGATGGAAAAAGATATTTCATGCAAACAACAGGGAGAAAAGAGCAGGTGTTGCAGTACTAATATCAGACAAAATAGACTTCAAAACAAACAAAGTAATAAGAGAAAATGAAGGACATTACATAATGATAAAGGGGTCAGTCCAACAAGAGGATATAACCATTATAAATATATATGCACCAAACACAGGAGCAACAACATATATGAAACAAATACTAACAGAAATAAAGGAGGAAATAGAATGCAAAGCATTCATTTTAGGAGACTTTCAACACACCATTCACTCCACCAGACAGAAAATAAGAAAGGACACTGAGGCACTGAACAACACACTAGAACAGATGGACCTAATAGACATCTATAGAATTCTACATCCAAAAGCAACAGGATACATATTCTTCTAAAGTGCACATGGAACATTCTCCAGAATAGACCACATAATAGGCCAGAAAAAGAGCCTCAGTAAATTCCAAAAGATTGAAATCCTACCAAACAAACTTGGCAGACCACAAAGGTATAAAACTAGAAATAAATTGTACAAAGAAAGCAAAAAGGCTCACAAACACATGGAGGCTTAACAACACGCTTCTAAATAGACAATGGATCAACAACCAAATTAAAATGGAGGTACAGCAATATATGGAAATAAATGACAACAACAACACAAAGCCCCAACTTCTGTGGGACGCAGCAAAAGCAGTCTTAAGAGGAAAGTATATAGCAATCCAGGCATAATTAAAGAAGGAAGAACAAACCCAAATGAATAGTCTAATGTCACAATTATCAAAATTGGAAAAAGAAGAACAAATGAGGCCTAAAATCAGCAGAAGGAGGGACATAAAGATCAGAGAATAAATAAACAAAATTGAGAAGAATAAAACAATAGAAAAAAATCAATGAAACCAAGAGCTGGTTCTTTGAGAAAATAAACAAAATAGATAAGCCTCTAGCCAGACTTACTAAGAGAAAAAGAGAATCAACACACATCAACAGAATCAGAAATGAGAAAGGAAACATAACGACAGACCCGACAGAAATACAAAGAATTATTAGAGAATACTATGAAAACCTATATGCTAACAAGCTGGAAAACCTAGAAGAAATGGACAACTTCCTAGAAAAATACAACCTTCCAAAACTGACCAAGGAAGAAACACAAAATCTAAACAAACCAATTACCAGCAAAGAAATTGAAGTGGTAATCAAAAAAATACCCAAGAAAAAAAACCCGGGCCAGATGGATTTACCTCGGAATTTTATCAGACATACAGAGAAGACATAATACCCATTCTCCTTAAAGTTTCCAAAAAATAGAAGAGGAGGGAATACTCTCAAACACATTCTATGAAGCCAACATCACCCTAATACCAAAATCAGGCAAGGACCCCACCAAAATAAGAAAATTACAGACCAATATCCCTGATGAATATAGATGCAAAATTACTCAATAAAATATTAGCAAACTGAATTCAAAAATTTATCAAAAGGATAATACACCACAACCAAGCGGGATTCATCCCAGGGATGCAAGGAAGGTACAACATTTGAAAATCCATCAACATCATCTACCACATAAACAAAAAGAAAGACAAAAACCACATGATCATCTCCATAGATGCTGAAAAAGCATTCAACAAAATTCAACATCCATTCATGATAAAAACTCTCAACAAAATGGGTATAGAGGGCAAGTACCTCAACGTAAAAAGGGCCATATACGATAAACCCACAGCCAACATCATAGTGAACAGCAAGAAGCTGAAAGCTTTTCCTCTGAGATCGTGAACAAGACAGGGATACCCACTCTCCCCACTGTTATTTAACATAGTACTGGAGGTCCTAGCCACAGCAATTAGACAAAACAAAGAAATACAAGGAATCCAGATTGGTAAAGAAGAAGTCAAACTGTCACTATTTGCAGATGACATGATATTGTACATAAAAAACCAAAAGACTCCACTCCAAAACTACTAGAACTGATATCGGAATACAGCAAAGTTGCAGGATACAAAATGAACACACAGAAATCTGTGGCTTTCCTATACACTAACAATGAGCCAATAGAAAGAGAAATCAGGAAAACAATTCCATTCACAATTGCATCAAAAAGAATAAAATACCTAGGAATAAACCTAACCAAAGAAGTGAAAGACCTATACCCTGAAAGCTATAAGACACTCTTAAGAGAAATTAAAGAGGACACTAACAAATGGAAACTCATCCCATGCTCGTGGCTAGGAAGAATTAATATTGTCAAAATGGCCATCCTGCCCAAAGCAATATACAGATTGGATGCAATCCCTATCAAATTACCAACAACATTCTTCAACGAACTGGAACAAATAGTTCAAAAATTCATGTGGAAACACCAAAATCCCCGAATAGCCAAAGCAATCCTGAGAAGGAAGAATAAAGTGGGGGGAATCTCACTCCCCAACTTCAAGCTCTACTACAAAGTCACAGTAATCAAGACAATTTGGTACTGGCACAAGAACAGAGCCACAGACCAGTGGAACAGATTAGAGACTCCAGGAATTAACCCAAACATATATGGTCAATTAATATACGATAAAGGAGCTATGGACATGCAATGGAGAAATGACAGTCTCTTCAACAGATGGTGCTGGCAAAACTGGACAGCTACATGTAAGAGAATGAAACTGGATCACTGTCTAACCCCATACACAAAAGTAAATTCAAAATGGATCAAAGACCTGAATGTAAGTCATGAAACCATAAAACTCTTAGGTAAAAACATAGGCAAAAATCTCTTGGACATAAACATGAGTGACTTCTTCATGAACAAATCTCCCAGGCAAGGGAAACAAAAGCAAAAATGAACAAGCGGGACTATATCAAGCTGAAAAGCTTCTGTACAGCAAAGGGCACCAATAAAACAAAAAGGTACCCTACAGTATGGGAGAATATATTCATAAATGACAGATCCGATAAAGGCTTGACATCCAAAATATATAAAGGCTCACGCATCTCAACAAACAAAAAGCAAATAATCCAATAAAAAAATGGGCAGAGGAGCTGAATAGACAGTTCTCCAAAGAAGTAATTCAGATGGCCAACAGACACATGAAAAGATGCTCCACATTGCTAGTTATCAGAGAAATGCAAATTAAAACTACAATGAGATATCACCTCACACCAATAAGGATTGCCACCATCCAACAGACAAACAACAACAAATGTTGGTGAGGTTGTGGAGAAAGGGGAACCCTCCTATACTGCTGGTGGGAATGCAAATTAGTTCAACCATTGTGGAAAGCAGTATGGAGGTTCCTCAAAAAGCTCAAAATAGAAATACCATTTGACCCAGTAATTCCACTTCTAGGAATTTACCCTAAGAATGCAGCAGCCCAGTTTGAAAAACACAGATGCACCCCTCTGTTTATCACAGCACTACTTACAATAGCCAAGAAATGGAAGCAACCTAAGTGTCCATCAGTAGATGAATAGATAAAGAAGATGTGGTACATATGCACAATGGAATATTATTCAGCCATAAGAAGAAAGCAAATCCTACCATTTGCAACAACATGGATGGAGCTAGAGGGTATTATGCTCAGTGAAATAAGCCAGGCAGAGAAAGACAAGTATCAAATGACTTCACTCATATGTGGAGTATAAGAACAAAGAAAAACTGAAGGAAAAAAACAGCAGCATTATCACAGAACCCAAGAATGGACTAACAGTTACCAAAGGGAAAGAGACTGGGGAGGACGGGTGGGAAATGAAGGATAAGGGTGGGGAAAAAGAAAGGGGGCCTTACGATTAGCATGTATAATCTGGGGGGGGGGCATAGTGAGGGATGTACAACACAGAGAAGACAAGTAATGATTCTACAGCATCTTACTAGGCTGATGGACAGTGACTGGGATTTGTGAGGGGGACTTGGTGAAGGGGGGATTCGAGTAAACATAATGTTCTTCATGTAATACTAGCCTGCCAGCATCGCCAAACACAGACCCACTCACACACATTCCATTCTTCTATTTGACTTTCAGGGACATCAACTGGTTCCAAACAGTCTTGATTTTACCAACTGTCCTCACAGAGGTGGGCCCTCAGTGGCCAGATTTTACATGACACAATATATTTCCAACAAGCCTGTTTAAAACATGATCAATCTGATTATTTTGCCAAGAAATGTCATATTCCAAAAGCCTGGATATACTTCTGCCCTTGGTTTTTGTGAAATTATCGTGTATAAGGCCTTTGAGTCACTCTAGACCAGTCTCAACTGAGATTTCATGAGAAAATTAAGCACTAATCAATGCACTAAGGCCTCCATTTCTATGTATGAACTTCTTTCTCCCAAGCATCCAGAATGGAATTTGACATGTATTATCCTTGGAAGGACTGGAAAAATAGTCATGCAGATCATCGGCTTATAATTCTGAAGAAAAAATCCCATTGAGGCTGTTACATTAAAGAAGCATAGTTCTCAGATCAAAGAGTAAATTCAAAATAATCCAGTTATCTATTTCATGTTCTCATATACTTCACAAGGGAATATAGAGGCCACAATACTTCTTTGAAACCATGCTATCTTCTCCCATTGCTTTCTGTTTCACCCCATAGTTGCTTCACTTATTTTTAATCTCAAAAATATTCTGAAAAATTTTCCTTCCTCTCCACCCATTTTCTTCTGTCTGCCAAGCCAGAAGTAGCTAGTGGGATGCTTCTTCAACTACAGTGCTGTAGTTTAAAGATTGCCAAACAAACAAACAATTAGTATTCCCAAATGAATAGTCTGCAGAGATTGTGGTAATTCTATTACTCTAAATTATTCATGAGAATTTGCTAGTATGTTTTGTTCTTTCCATATCTATTTCTCCCTCTTAATTTTAGTCTTATAACTCCTGAAACATAAATATAATTTATTTTGCTCACCTTAAATAAACTTCATTTTTGTTACTGAGAACAAAAAGGTTCTAACCAAAACACTCTATATACCTACTGAAAGTTTTGCCTTAAAAAGAAAATATTCATATATTTGCAGTGCAATTTAAGGTACTTTGTATACATTAATAAAGCTAAATGAACTTTCACAATTAAGTTAATATGGTTTATGTGAAGAAATGACAAACATTTTTATAATTTACTGTGGGTTTAGTCATTCCAAATTAATACTTTACATACATTAATAAAGCCTTGAGTTTAACTTATTGTTATGAGATTAGTATATCCTGATTATTGCTTTTTTTTCTGTCTTTTATCTCTAAGAAAAATTACTTTACAATCCATCCATATTGTTTCATATAATAGCTCCTTTCTCTTCATCACTGAGTAGGATTGTATATATAAATCAATTTGTTAATGCATCTATTGAAGGACATCTGAGGTTTCACATTTTTTAGTTATTTAAAAATAAGCTGCTAGAGAGGAAAAAATATGGCAGCATGAGAACTAAGGCAGAAACCTACTCCCAAAACCACATATAACATGAAAATACAGCAAATATAACTAATCCTGAAAGAGCAATCCGAAGACTACAACAGACTGTCTATAACTGGTGTAAAGAAAAGACCTCACAGAGAAGGATAAAGTATCAAATCTGTGATCCAGAGGAACCCAAGCCTTCCCCACACCCCAGTTCAAAGGCGAGAGGAAGAAAAACAGAGCAGGGAAGGAGTAGAGGTCCAGGACTGCTAAACAGACATCCCTGGAAATCTGATCCAGGAGCACAAACCCACATTACATGGTGCTCTGGAGAGTAAAGGGGATAGAAAGCAAAGACAGGCAGAATACTCAGAGAGACTGAGATTTCAGCTGCTTGGGGAAAACAGATACCCAAAAATGGCTGCTCTGTGACAAAAGAAAGGTAAGCACTTTGAAAGACTTCCAAAAGCAAAAGGGTTGCTAAAGGGACAAGGCACAGAGCTTTCTGCTCAGGAGAAAGGACAGGTAGACAAAATCACCATAGCACACTCAGCCCAGCAGATGGGGAACTTTCAAGAGCTCCAGACTCTCCATTCCCCTACTGGGAAAGCAGTGCTGAGACCCCCCACTGTGATACACAGCCTGCTGCTCCTTCCTCTCAGCAGGCACTGATTGGCACACCTGCTGCCCCACAGAGCTATAGCAAAATATTCAGGATTCAGGGAAGACTTCAAGAAAGAGATAGGAAGTTTGAAAAATACAGTATCTGAAATGAGATATACAGTGGAGGGATTTAAAAGCAGATTAGTTGAGGTAGAAGAGATGGTAAATGAACTACAAATAAGAGAACATGAAAACAAAGAAGCTGAGGCACAGAAAGAAAAAAGGATCTCTAGGAATGAAATAAAAAGAGAACTGTGTGATAAATCCTAACAGAACAATATTTGCATTATAGGGGTACCAGAAGAAGAAGAGAGAGAAAAAGGGATAGAAAGTGTTTTTGAGGAGGTAATTGATGAAAACTTCCCCAATCTGGGGAAGGAGATAGTCTCTCAGGCCATGGAGATCCACAGATCTCCCAAAACAAGGGACCCAAGGAAGACAATACCAAGACATATAGTAATTAAAATGACAAATATCAAGGACAAGGACAGAGTATTAAAAGCAACCAGAGAGAGAAAAAGATCACATACAAAGGAAAGCCCATCAGACTATCATCAGACTTCTCAGCAGGAACCTTAAAGGCCAGAAGGGAGTGGCATGATATATTTAATGCAATGAAACAGAAGGGCCTGCAACCAAGAATACTCTACACAGCAAGACTGTCATTTAAATTTGAAGCATGGATTAAACAATTTCCAGATAAGCAAAACTTGAGGCAATTTACCTCCCACAAACTGTCTCCATAGTGTATTTTAAAAGGACTGTTCTAGATGGAAGTTCTCCTAAGGCTTAATAGCTGTTGCCAGAAAAATAAAACCACAGTAAAGGAAGAAGACCAATCAATTACTAAGCAAACGCAAAATTAAATCAAGTACTCCCAAAGTCAGTCAAGGGATACACAAAGAGTACAGATTATTACACCTAATATATAAAGAGTAGAGGAGGAAGGAAAAGAAGGGAGAAAAAATCTTTAGATTGTGCTTAAAATAGTGTACTAAGTGAATTAACTTAGACTCTTAGACAGTAAAGAAGCTGCCTTTGAACCTTTGGTAACCACAAATCTAAAGCCTGCAATGGCAATAAATACATATCTATCAATAATTACCCTAAGTGTAAATGGACTGAATGCACCAATAAAAAGACATAGTTACAGAATGGATAAAAAACACAAGACCCATCATATACAGCCTACAAGAGACTTACTTCAAACCCAAAGACATACACAGACTAAATGTGAAGGGATGGAAAAGAGATATTTCATGCAACTAATAAGGAGAAAAAAGCAGAAGTTGCAGTACTTGTATCAGACAAATAGATTTCAAAGCAAAGAAAGTAACAAAAGACAAAGAAGGACATTACATAATGGTAAAGGGGTCAGTCTGACAAGAAAATATAACCATTATAAATATCTATGTGCCCAATATAGAAGTACCAAAATATGTGAACCAAATGCTAACAAAATTAAAGGGGGAAACAGAATGCAATGCACTCATTTTAGGAGACCAACACACTACTCAGTCCAAAGGAAAGATCAACCAGACAGGAAATAGGTAAGGAGATAGACGCACTGAACAACACATTGGAAAAAATGGACCTAACAGACATCCATAGAACACTCTGCCCAAAAGCAGCAGGATACACATTCTTCTCAAGTGCACAAGGAACATTGTCCAGAATAGATGGCATACTAGGCCACAAAAAGCCTCAGTAAGTTAAAGAAGACTGAATTGCCCAACCAGTTTCTCAGACCACAAAGGAATGAAACTAGAAATAAATTACACAAAGAAAACACAAAATCCCACAAACACATGGAGGCTAAACAACATGCTCCTAAGAAACCAATGGATCAATGACCAAATAAAAAGAGAGATCAAGCAATATATGGAGACAAATGAAAACAACAACTCAACATTACAAAATCTGTGGGACAAAGTGAAGGCAGTTCTAAGAGGAAAGTATACTGCAATACAGGTTACCTTAAGAAGAACAATCCCAAATAAAGTCTACTCATAATTAATGAAACTATAAAAAGAACAAATGAAACCCAAAGTCAGTAGAAGGAGGGACCTAATAAAGATCAGAGCAGAAATAAATAATATTGAGAAGAATAAAACAATAGAAAGAATCAATGACTCCAGGAGCTGGTTCTATGTTTTTCATGACATAGGCTTTCATTCCTCTGGTATAAATGATGGAACGAAATGCCTAGAACATATTATAACTGTATGTTTAACTTTTTAAGACATGGCCAAACTTTTCCAGAATAGTTACCATTTTGTATGCCATCCAAGCAGTGAAGGATATGTCCAGTTCCACATTCTTGACAACATGTGGTATATTATCAGTCTTTATAATTTTAGCAAACCTAGTTAAGTGTGTAGTGGTATCCCATTGTGATTTTAATCTGCATTTTCCTAATCACTAATGATGTTGAGCATCCTTTTTGCTTTTTGCCATCTGTATATCATCTTTGGTGAAGTATGTGCTCAAATAATTTGCCCATGTTTTAGTTGGTTTTTGTTTTGTTATTACTGCAGTTTGAGAGATCTTTACATATTCTGGATAAAAGCTCTCTATCAGATACATACTTTGCAGATATTTCTCCCAGTCTATAGCTTGTCTTTTCATTCTCTTTATAGTGTCTTTCATATAGAAGTGTTTTTAAATTTTGAAGTTTCAAGTGATTTTGCTTTTGATTATGGTGTCTCAGAAATCTTTACACAAGATCACAAAGGTTTTCTCCTATGACTTCTAGTTTTATAACATTAGTTCTATATGTATGCTTATGATCCTTTTTGATCTTTTTACATATGATTCAAGGTAATCAGATTTGTTTTTGTGTATGTGTGTACAAGTTCCCCCACTACTTTTTTGAAACTGTCATCTACCCACAGAATTGTTTTTCACCTTTATCAAAAGTCAGTTGTATATGTTTGTATAGGCCTATTTCTGAATGCTCTATTCTGTTCCATTGATGCATTTATCTGCATTAGTGCCATTAGCATACTGTTGTGATTACTGAGACTTATAGTAAGTCTTGAAATCAAATAGTACATCTTGCTATTTATCATTTTGTACCATCTGTTCTTTGTTTTTTTCTCTATTTTTCTGACAACTTTTGAATACTCTGAGGTTTTGTGATTCCATTTCTCCTCTTCTGTTAGCTAATAGTATAAAAACCTTGCATTAATATATTTCTTTGTAGTCTTTTTGTCTATTATTTTCATACACTGTACTTACACACATTTTATATTAATACATTATTTTGTTTATATAAACAATTAACTTTTTAACAGCTTTATTGAGATATAATTCTACTATACACTAACTCCTTTGAAGTGTCTAATTCAGTATTGTTAGTGTGTTCACAGGGTTGTACCATCATCAGTACAGTCTAATATTAGAACCTTTTAGTTCTTCCTGAAAGAAACCCCATACCAATAGCTGTCACTTCCCATCCCTGACTCCTAAGTAAGTCATTTGCTATATAGATTCACCTATTCTGGACATTTCACATAAGTGGAATCATACAATAAGTGGTATTTTTTGGCTCACTTCTTTCACTTAGTATCATGTTTTCAAACTTCTTTCATGTTGTTGCATGTATAAGCACTTCATTTCTTTTTATTGACAAATAGTATTCAATTGTATAGATATACTACATGCTAGTTTTAGATATTCAGTTGTTTCAACCTTTCAACGGTTATGAATAATGCAGTGAGCATTTGTGTATATACCATGTGTATGTATGTTTTCATTTCTCTTGGCTATAAATGGAATGGCTGGGTAAATAAGGTTTAACCCATGTTTAATTATTTGAGTGTTTGCCAAACTGTTTTCCATCAGCAATGTATAAGGGTCTCAGTTTATCCATATCATTGTCAACATTTATTATATGTCTTTTCAATTGTTGCCATCCTAGTGGATGTAAAGGAGGATCTCTTTATAGTTTTGATTTTTATTTCTTTAATAACTATTTTTAGCATCTTCTTGTACATTCATTGGACATTTGTGTATCTTTACTTTGGAGAAATGTCTATTCAAATATTTTGTTCATTAATAATTGGGTTATTTTTCTTTGATTTATAGGTTTTTTGTGTATTCTGGATGCAAATCCCTTATCAGATTTGAAAAATCAATTTCTGGTTAAAAGAAAAAAGCCAGCTGGGGTTTTGACAGGAATTGCATTGAATCTATAATTCAATCTGGGGGCTTTTGCCATCCAAACAGTATTGTCTTCCATTCCCTAAACATGAGATATCTTATGACTTGTTCATACCATTAATTTCTGGTAATGTTGTTTTATAATTTTCAATGTACACATTTTACACTTTTCAAATTTTATTTTTAAGTATTTTCTTTTTGATATTATTGTACATAGAGTTGTTTTAAGCTTATTTTCAGAATATTTACTGCTATTTTACACAAATACAGTCTACGTAATACAGCCTTGCTAAACTTATTAGTTCTAATTGTGTGTGCATTTGTGCATGTGTATATATTTCTTAGGATATTCTATATACAAGACCATGTCATCTGCAACAAAGATAATTTTATTTCTTTCACAATCTATATACCTTTTTTAAAAAATCTTGTCTAATTACCATAGCTAGAATGTTTAGTTCAATGTCAAATAGAAGTAATAAGAGCAGACTTCCTGTCTTGTTCTTGATCTTTCAAGTAAAGTATTCAGCCTTCCATCATTAAGTATAATGTTAGCTATGGACATTTTGTAGATGGCCTGTTTTTGCAGATTGGTTAGGAAGGTCTCTTCTCTTCCTAGTTTGTTGAACAGTTTTATCATGAAACTGTATTGAATTTTTTTCAAACATTTTCTGTATTTAGATGATAAAATGGGTTTTATCCTATATTAGTAATCTGTATTATGCTAATTTTCAGATAGTAAATAAACCTTGCATTACTGAGATAAACCCCATTTGGTCATGGTGTATAACTTTTTCATATTGATAGTATGCTCAGTTCAGTTTGATAGTATTTGGTTGAAGAGTTTCAAGTGTTATCTTAATATTCATAGGGGATATTGGCCTGTAGTTTTCTTGTATTTTTTTTTGGTATATTGGTAAAAAAATGGTATTATATCATGAGTTAGGAGATGTTTTCTCTCTTTTATATTTTGGAGGAGTATGTGAAGGATTGGTGTTAATTCTTCTTTCAATGTTTGGTAAAATTCACCAGTGAGGTTATCTGGGTATGGATTTTTCTTTTGAGAAGTTTTTAAATTACTATTGTGATATCTTTACTTGTTTCATATTTTTAATCAAGAATGGAAAATAAATATGCAATTATACTGCCTTTTAAAATTACCTATATAGTTACCTTTTAAATAAGAAAATTATACTTTACCATGTTGATTCAAATTACTGCCTATTGTCTCTTGCTCTCAGCCTAGTAAGCATACAATTGCATAAGGCATATCTTCTAGCAAAAAGTTCTGTTTTTTTCTTTTTCTTGGAATGTCCTTATTTCACCTTTCTTTTTGAAAGACAGTTTCTTTGATATAAGATTTTTGGTTGATAGATTTTTACCTTCAGCACCTTTTGTCATCTCACTGCTTTCTGACCTCCATTGCTTTGATGAGAAGTTAGCTGTTAATCTTGTGATTTTTCTTGTACATGATGAGTTGTTTTTCTCTTGCAGCTGTCAATATACTGTCATCTTTCAACATTTTGACTATAATATGTCTGGATGTAATTTTTTTATGTTGGTCCTACTTGAAATTTTTTAGCTTGTAGGATATGTAGATTATCATTTTTGTTACATTTAGGAAGTTTTTGGCTATTATTTATTTGAATGTTTTTTTCTGCTCCTTTCTCTCTTCCAGTATTCCACACATATGTTTATGCATTTAATGGTGCTCAAAACTTCTCTGAATCTGTTAGTAATTTTCATTCTTTCTTTTCTGTTTTTCACATCTCTAATAACGTATCTCCAAAGTTACTAATTCTTTCTTGTGCTAGCTCAGATTTACTCTTCAGCCCATCTAGTGATTTTTTTCATCACTGTTATTGTGCTTTCCAACTCAAAATTTCCATTTGGTTCATTTAAATAAGTTCTGCTTCTTTATTGATATTCTCTAGTTGATGATATATTGTCATCACACTTCTCTTTTATTTATTTGACCATGGTTTCCTTTTGTTCTTTAAGCATGTTTATATTAGCTGCTTTGAAATCTTTGTCTGCTAAATTTATCATCCTGACCCCTTCAGATGCAGTATCTGTTTTCTGATAAGTAGATGGGTCACACTTTCTGTTTCTTTGCATGTTCCACAATTTTTTTGTTGATAACTGGACATTTTAGATAACATACTGTAGCAATTCTGGATGCTGATTTCTTCCTCCCAGGATGTTGTTTTTGTTAGTTTGGTGATTTGTTTGCTTGTTAAATACTTGTCTGAACCAATTCTGCAGTCTATTTCCCTCATAGTGTACACTTCTGTATGTCTATTCAAAATTTTTTCACTGGCTACCTAGTGGTCATCTATGGGTCTGCATAAGCCAATCATTGGTCACTGCTTGTGCTTAAGCCATCATAGCCAGTTATGTTTTTATTATTTACCTTTGAAAATGTGTGTCACTTGGACATTGCTGTCACCATATAGATACCCTATGTTGATGGATCTGTTTGCAGCTTGGAAAATGCTTTCAAGTCTACCCCAAATTCTTCTCTTATTTCTCCTGAGTAGGCACAGTATACCAAATGCACCCAACTTTCTCAAACCCCAGAGTTGATTGGGATCCCAGTTGAACTCCTGTCTCTGTTGTTACTTCTCCCTATTATCACACACAGTACTGGGAGATAGGAATCTAGGTTCCTTGAATCTTAACTTGTATGTTTATAACATTAAAATATCTCCATAATTCTTCCTCTTTTAGTATTCTCCAACTGTGTGATTTCCCTGGTTTTAAAAATTATTAGTTGCTGTTCATTTCCCTCAGGATACATTTTAAACTCTTTTAAAAATGCTTACTAATTCAACTTCTGGTTATATATCCAAAAGAATTGAAAGTAGGATCTTAAAAAGATATCAGTACACCCATGTTCATAGCAGCATTTGCACATTGGCCAAGAGTGGAAGCAACTCAAGTAAACATCATATGGATAGACAAACTGTGGAATATTCATACTGTGGAATATTATGAAGGTTTAAAATGGAAGAGAACTCTGAGACATCCTGTAACACGAATAAGCCTTGAGGACATTATACTAGGTGAAGTAAGCCAGCCACAAAAAAGACATATACTACATAATTCAACTTATATGAGGTACCTAGATCAATCAAATGCATAGAAACAAACTAAAATGGTGATTGCCAGGAGCTAGAGATGAGTAGAAAAGGGGAGTTGTTTAATGACTACATGGTGTCAGTTTTGTGAGATGAAAAGTTCTAGAATTTGGTTACACAATGTGAATATATTTAACACTACTGAACTATATACCTAAAAATGTTTAAGGTGATGTTTTTGTTATATATATTTTACCACAATTAAAAAGAAAAAAATTTTTTGAAGGTTTACAACATCCATTTCCTTACCCGGTTTATCTCTCCATCTTCATTTCTGACCACCCCTGGGAACTTTCCCTCAACCTATTATGCCAGCCATTGTCAGCTACTTGCTATTTAGCAAATCCTCCATGCTCTCTGTCATATCTCCCTCAAGATAAAATGCTCTCACCAATTTGATTTGGCAAGCCTACTTATTTTTTTTGAAAAACAACTTTTTTGAGATATATTTCACATGCCCATCTAAACTATAAAATTCAGTGGGTTTTAGTGTATTCAGAGATAAGTGCACCCATCACCACACTCAATTTTACACTTTCATTACCACAAAGTGAAACCCTGTACCCTTTAGTTATCACTTTCCAATCTCCTTATAATTGCCTAACCTGAGTCCTAGGCAACCACTAATCTATTTTCGGTCTCTAGAGAATGCCTATACTGGATATTTCTTGTAAGTCTAATCATATAATATGTACTCTTTGGTTACTGGCTTCTTGTGGTATATCCATGCCATGGAATATTATTTGATCATAAAAAGTTAAAAAGTACTGACACATACTACAACAAAAATGAAGCCTGAAAGTCTACTTGTGTTTCATTACATACATATGAACTCTCTTTCCTCAAGTAGCATTTCTTGACACTCCAAAAATTTGCTTAAATGATCCTAGAGAATCTTATTTACCTCTACCTTAATCCTCAGTCAGTATGCTCCCACCAGATATTAAAGTCTTTGGCAATCATAAAAAGTTACACAAGTGTATGTGAAAGTACCAAATTTTTTTATTTTGGTATCATTAATCTACAATTACATGAAGAACATTATGTTTACTAGGCTCCCCCCTTCACCAAGTCCCCTACACATACCCCTTCACAGTCACTGTCCATCTGCATAGTAAGATGCTGTAAAATCACTACTTGTCTTCTCTGTGTTGCACAGCCCTCCCCATGCCCCCCATGCACTATACATACTAATGGTAATGCTCTCTTTCTTTTACCCGGCCCTTATTCCTCCCCTCCGACCCATCCTCCCCAGTCCCTTTCCCTTTGTAACTGTTAATCCAGTCTTGGATTCTGTGATTCTGCTGCTGTTTTGTTCCTTCAGTTTACCTTTGTTCTTATACTCCACATATGAGGGAAATCATTTGGTACTTGTCTTTCTCTGCCTGACTTACTTCACTGAGCATAATACCCTCTAGCTAAATCCATGTTGTTGCAAATGGTAGGATCTATTTTTTTCTTATGGCTGAGTAATATTCCATTGTGTATATTTACCACATCTTCTTTATCCATTCATCTACTGATGGACATTTAGGTTGCATCCATATCTTGGCTATTATAAATAGTGCAGTGATAAAAATAGGGGTGCATCTGTCTTTTTCAAACTGGAGTGCTGCATCCTTAGGGTAAATTCCTAGAAGTGGAATTCCTGGGTCAAATGGTATTTCTATTTTGAGCATTCTGAGGAACCTCCATACTGCTTTCCACAATGGTTGAACTAATTTACATTCCCACCAGCAGTGTAGGAGTGTTCCCCTTTCTCCACAACCTCGCCAACATTTGTTGTTGTTTGTCTTTTCGATGATGGCGAGCCTTACTGGTGTGAGGTGATATCTCATTGTGCTTTTAATTCGCATTTCTTTGATGATTAGCGATGTGGAGCATCTTTTCATGTGCCATCTGGATTTCTTCTTTAAAGAACTGTCTATTCAGCTACTCTGCCCATTTTTTTATTAGATTATTTGCTTTTTGTTTGTTGAGGAATGTGAGCTCTTCATATATTTTGGATGTCAATCCTTTATCGGATCTGTCATTAATGAATATGTTCTCCCATACTGTAGGGTGCCTTTTTGTCCTATTGATGGTGTCCTTTGCTGTACAGAAGCTTTTTAACTTGATATAGTTCCACTTGTTCATTTTTGCCTTTGTTTCCCTTGCCCGGGGAGATATGTTCATGAAAAAGTCACTGATGTTTATGTCCATGAGATTTTTACCTGTTTTTTTCTAAGAGTTTTATGGTTTTATGACCTACATTCAGGTCTTTGATCCACTTGGAGTTTGCTTTTGTGTATGGGGTTAGACAGTGATCCAGTTTCATTCTCGTACATGTAGCTGTCCAGTTTTGCCAG